>NW_027457336.1:0-133395 GCF_040206685.1 Ascaphus truei
GGGGTCCATGTTTGTTGGGCTGAGCATACTGTAACGGAGTGCTCACCACAAACAAGGTGTGACCGCGAGGCCGAGGTGAGGATTAGCTGTAACACCAACCAACAACTACGTGGGCGCTTCTGGAGTGTAGATTGGTCGAGGTAGCCGGGTCGGGTAGGAGAGGTCTGGATGGTCAGTAATACTTGCCGAGGTCAGTGTTGGAGAATAGCGGATCATAGGAGGTAACTTAGACGTGGTCTTGATTGGAGAGGCGGATCGCCTGGGTACTTTGCCGAGGTCAGTATTGGAGAGGTGCGGGTGGTCCTACGTAGCCGAGGTCAGGAGAACAGAAGAGCGGAGTCCGGAAGAGTAGCCAAGGTCAGGAACAAGGAGCAGGACAAGACTGTGGAGGCAAGACAGCAGTGAACACTTCGATAGCAGGAAGGTTTATGCTCAGACTAATTGCCAGTGTGTCAGCTGAGCATATAAAGGGAGATTGTCCAATGAGGTTGGAGCATACTCAGGAGTATGCCTCACTGTGGTTGGCTGGGGAGATAGCACAGGTGTATACACAGGCAGAGGAATCAGCAACAGGTGTAGTAAAGGCAGAGGAGCAAGAAAGGTTGTGTGCGAATGCCCACATTGCGGGTGCGCGCTGCACGACGGTGGCGTCACTGCGCGAGCGGAGCTGGGATGCTGGCATTTGCCAGCAGGCGAGATGTGCTGCAGGAGGCAGGAGAAGTGCAACACCGGTCGTGGGTTGGGGTAAGCGAGGAGGGCGCCGAGCGTGCCGAGGATCACAGATCCTTACACTGAGCCTGTGGAAATGGAGTCCTTGAATATTAAATGTAATGTTTTGGCTATTACTGAACTTAACTCCTTGAGAACTCTTGGATGTATGCCATCGGGGCCAGGTGACTTATTTACTTAAATTGTTTCAAGCCGCTTATGAACTTCTTCCTCAGTTAACCAATTGTTCATTAATATGGAGGTTGTGGCTTCCTCCTGCGGCACTACTATTGAAATTGATTCTTCCCTGGTAAACACAGAGGCAAAGAATTAATACAGTACCTCTGCTTTTTCCTTATCTCCAATAATCTGCCTGCCAATCTCACACTGAAAGGGTCCTATATTTAATTTTCTAATTTTTATTATTATTAAAGTACTTAAAGAACTTTTTAGGGTTGATTGTACTTTCTATTGCAATCCTTTTTTCATTATCCATTTTTACTAATTTGATTGCCCTTCTGCAATTTTTGTTACATTCCTTATAATTCTGATACAATGCAATCGTCCCTTCTGACTTAAAGAATCTAGACGCCTTCCTCTTCTTCTCATGCACCAAAACAAAGAGACTCCTCTGAGATAGTCCACGCTCTACACTTAGATGTGGGGCCTTCTTTTGAGTCTCCTCCTGCTTCTGCTGCAAGTCAGATATAACTTTGTGCGAGTGGGTCTGTTTCTTGACAATGGCGATAATAATAGCATTGGCCATCATTCGCTTAGTCGTCAGGTCTTCGAAGTCACTATGTAAGCAGCGCTCCGTTTTCATCACAATCCCACAGTCAAAGGTGAGTGTGACGAGACCACTCTGTAAGTTGGTGTTAGCTTCTATTTCTTTTTCCAATTGTTCATGGAGATCACAGTGGATCGTCAGGACTGCTCAAGAGATTGTCACTTATTTGTTCCGGTTCCGGCTCCACTTCCTTGGTATTGGTTGTTAAGGGTTTCTCACTATCAGAACTGGACAGACACTTCTTTGAAGTACACAACTTCAGCCATTGGCCCTCTGGAGATTCTGTCATTCCTTGGATGAATCTTCTATTTAATCTAGGCTGAAGACATCTCGGCCCCCTTCTGATGTCACAGGTTCATCTGCCAATGTACCTACAACTTCAATGGTAAGCTTTGAACCTTTTTTCTTTTTCCGCATTTTTGCTTTGGACAACTCGCTCGATACTAAGGTCTCATTATTTATTTGTTTGAAACGTCATCAGTTTTTACTGTATCCACTATGTTTTTCTTGCAGTTCAATAAGCTGGTGGAAATATTCAGCGTTCAGCTGGTCCTGCTCTTGCTGCCAACAATCATATTCGTGGTCATAGAGACCTGTCTTTTCTATGCATACAGTGTTCAGGCGGCTCTACCATCCTAGGTGTTATGTGGGTACGTCTAATTTCCAGGCCCACATAAGAGATATCTTCATCCTCATCCATACCCTTCTGGGACCAGAAGGGAAACTCTTCCATGTAACCGAGTTCATTACAGGAACACCACATTTTTCCCTCCCTTCTGGCGGTATCAGGTATATTCTTCCTCCTGGTGCTATTGCAGCAATTTTCTCCATATATGCTAGAACCCCAGCTGGTAGTCCTACATGTGGGCAGACTTCACTTGCAGAGTTTGTAGCTCTCACAGGCATCTCTGTAGATGTTTTATTTTTCTGAGCAGCCATATTAAAATGCTTTTTTTCTTCTTCTCACGTGGTGGGGTAGACTTTAGTCACAGAGTAAGTACCTTTTGTGAGTCACCGTCTGTCACTGTCCCCCCCACCCTCCCTTCAGACTGCGGCAAATTGTTTTTCTCCAGTGCAGTGTAGGTTTCTTGCCTAGATGTGTAGCCCATGTATTCTGGTTACATCTGCACATGGTTCTTTTGTTGTTGGTTTCGTTGTTCAACTTGTTGCAGGAACTGTAGGCAAACTTTTTGTTGCTCTTAGTTAACCAAGTATAAACAAAGAGAGGAAGGTGTTAAAGAAATAGTGTCTCCATCTTTCCCCTCTCTCTGGGTGTCTCAATGAAAAATTATGTGTCATCTGCCAGACACATACTGAATTGCTATTAAAATAAAAAAGCCAACATAATTGTGGGATGTGATTCTGTTGGCTGCACAAAGTGTATGACCGTGCTGCATAAAGTGTTCCTGCAGTTGGAATCCAGTGCCTTGTCACGGTACTAAAGACAGCTTGTCTGGCTACATCTGTAGTTTATACATAGCTGAAAATCTAAAGTGTACATCGTATAAGGTAAATACAGATTATCAGCAAATAATGCAGGACCACATGTTCCCACACTGTGCCCATATCACTTATTATTTGCCTCATTTGCTTTAAGGATGGACATGTTTGTGAGTTCGAAATCCATACATAGGGAATTGAAATGTTCGTTCGGAAGTTCAAGTCAACTTCGAAATATACTTTTGAATCTGAGCAAAATTTGAGCCAAAACCTGAGAAAAGCTATGGTTATCATCAGATTTTAATTTTTGTTGTGCTTTGTTTTTTTTTGTTTTTTAGAATACTGTTAACAAATATTGAAAAAAATTGTAAATGTTTGTAAATTTTATAGTTGAAAAATATCGCCCATAGTTTGATTTTTTTCTTCCGTTTTTTCCGTAATTGTTTTTGCAAATCCAAAACCAAACCCAAAATACTAATATTTAAGATCAAATCAAGAGTCAAAATACCCACCTTTAATTTCCTCCATCAGGGACAACTCTACATGGTCTTATATTCCAAACATAAAGATTACAGACAAATGAACAGAAGTGTGCTTATTTTGTACACATTGCAAGCAACTACCATATCAAAGATAGGAAGGAATATATACTGTTGCTTGCAATATTTGAAAGTTGTATTTAGGTATGAGCATAACAATGTAAAAAAAATAGATCTAGAAAAAGAAGCAAAGCTGAATTGATTTTAGAAATAAAAATGATCAAATCGTGGTCATTTTTCATGCACTGTTACAAAGATTATTGCTCAGATTGGAGAAGCACTATGTTCCTTGACATTTTATAAATTATATGTTCTAGCCTCTGCTGAAATTGCTGTCTAAAACTAAAAAGACACAAATGACATATTTCTGTATTTGAAAATATTACAATCAAGATACTGTTCTTTGAAATTGTCACATTGATGAAATGATCCTTTAAGATTCTTAGAGGATTATACCTATCATTTGTGTATGTATACCAGATGTGCAGCCAATTCTTTACAAATGTTCAACAAAAGGACAGATATTCATGACAGTAGTTTAACATAATTTGCATAAACAATATATTGTGAATAAAGTGTATGTCATTTGCTTGAGACAGGTTGTTATTTTTATTCCTTTTCACAGCCAACTAGTGAAGAGCTAATAGACTTAGAAATTATAGAGTTGAGTGGATTATTTTTGAAGATTAAAATATATATATTGTAACACATCTGCGGTGATTTCCCTATTCATTTTTCAACAAAACTTCTGTGACATACATTTTCATGAAATCTATTTGTAGATTATTACAATGAACTTCATTTTTTACAAACCGTACAGTGGTCCATATTTTCACTATATTTCACAAGGAATATATTCTATGGGCGATCTTTTTACATGATTTCAGTACTTTCAATCCTTTCCCTATGTATTATTAATTATGTACCCTTTCTTCACTGTTCATGCATCAGGGACAGAATATTCATAGGTTTCAATTGCAATGTTACCCCAGAATAATGCAGTATACCTGGACAAAGTTCATAAAGCAAAACATGTAACCGTTAAGATAGATACAGTACATCTGTATTTCATTATTATTGCAGCCGGGATTACCGTGATAAATAATTATTGTAGACTGTACAATTCCTTTAAGATAAACATTTTAATTTATTTGAATAAAGACTAAACCTCACTATTTTAGCCAATAATCTCAACTGTTTCTGTAATATATTAATATGCCTTTTGAATCTTCCATTGTTCAATTGTGAAAATACCTAACTTTATGTAAAACGCTGCAAATGATTTATTGTTAATAAATATCTTATGACACTAAAAATAAGATTGAGGGATAAAGTGCAACAATTTTGGAGTAAATTGATTTGATGAACTATCAGCTACTGGAAGTGTGTATTATTATAGATTGTATCATTGCTTTATACAACTGATGTCAACGATGATATATTGGCACTGATATTATTTTTATATGAATTCCCCAAAGAGAAAAACATTATATGTAAGTTAATTGAAGCATATATACCTTTACACATTACTACAGTATATTTATTTATAACACCATTTATATAGCGCCCTTATCCAGGGCTCTGTACATTAGGCTGTACTGTACATTACACGTTTTTGTGTGTATGCTGTGAGTGACGGTACTGTGTGTGTGTATGTGTGTGTGTGTGTGTGTGTGTGTGTGTGTGTGTGTGTGTGTGTGTATGTGTGTGTAGAGATTGTGTGAGTTAATGAATTAAATAATATTTTTAAAATAAAAAAAGTTGCACAATAAAAATAATTTTTATTTATTTAATTTTCACACACACACACACACACACACACACACACACACACACACACATTACAGCGGCGGTAGCGGCGCAATTGAATTTTTTCCCCATCTTCTCCCCTGTCGGCTGGCTCCACGCTCACTGCCGTGTGCGTGCGCGGCCCTATTATACAAAGGCTGACTAACCTCATCCAATTATAAGTGCATCGCGCGACCACTATATACAACAGCCCTTAGATATTAAAACTTGCTTGGTTAGTGGGCAGGGGTAGGGGTAAGATCTCTGGATTTAGTCTTGTTGGTGGCATTGTGATGTGTCTGACAATGAGGACAGTGGAGGCAATTGGATTGGTGAGGTGGGGGACTTTGGAGGGTTTTGGAGAGACTTTTGGAAGGTTTAGTAAGGGTTGAGGCAAGGGGAGATCATGGGGATTGGGTAGGGTGGGGTGAGGGAGAGGTTGGGATAGAAGGTTAATGGGAGACCATGGAATGTGATAGAGAAGAGATAAGTTTTGAGTTGTCTTCTGAATATACAGTAGTTCGGGAGGGGGCAGATTTAATGTGATGGGGGAGTGTTTTCCAGTGGAGAGGTTGAGTAAGGCAAATGATCGAAAACAAGAGGAGGCAGAGGGTTCTGGTTAAGGGGGGAGGGGAGTGAAGAGGAGGGGAAGGTATATATCAAGAGATGAGTGCTGACAGGTAAGGAGGAGCAAGAACATGAAAAGATTTGTAGACCAGGGTGAGGAATTTGAAGAGGGAATACTGGATGGGATGGTTAGTCACTGAAGTTGGGAGATGAGAGGGGTGGCGTGGGCACAGTGGGGGAGATTGAGAAGTGTAAAAGCTGCAGCATTTTCAATTTCTTGGAAATGTCAATCTTCTTAGATTGTAATTGCAGATCACTTCAATTTAAAATATATTTCTGACACTCAAATTATGGGACTCAGTTGCGATTCGACACCTCCTTACAACACGTAATTCTCTTATGACTCCACTATATGACAACCCAGAATTTGGTCCAGGAATGGTCCGCAATATATTTGGCGACTGGAAAGCAGCAGGTGTCACAAGATTAAAAGATGTAGGCTCAGAGGGATTTCCCAGACCCTTCAAATATTTCCACAAAGAAAAGACTATCCCAAACAATCAGTTCCTCTAATACCTTCAATTGAACGCCTTCTATAACGAAATCCGCCCCCACCCCGAATTGCTAACTAGTTTTCAGTCACTTTGTCTAGCAGACAGAAACACGTCTGGACTGATATCTAACCTGTATGGGTACTTTGTTAGCCCTCCTAGTCTTGAATCAAAAACTGAAATATATGCTCCAATGGGAAAGGGATCTGGGGGAGGAACTAGACATGGAAGACTGGAATGATATTTTTCAGACGGTTGCTACATCCTCAATGTGTATCACAATCAGAGAAAATGCCTATAGGGTTATGATGAGGTGGTACTTGACCCCCACAAGGCTAGCTAAATTCATCCCAGAGTACCCCCACTAATATGTCCGAAGGGATGTGGAGTACAGGCCACATTTCTTCACATTTTCAGCTTATTGGCTGGAAATCAAAATGTGGTCACAAAGGTTTTTCGGTGTGGAACTCCCCCTAGATCCCTGGTTATTCCTATTAAACAAACCATATCACCTCCTCACGAGACATGAGAATAAATTACTGTGCCACATGTCTTCAGCTGCAAGACGTGAACTAACGGCAGTATGGAAGCAACCAACTATTCCCTCAATCCCTAAAGTTAAAAATGAAGTCTGGCAGATTTGCTGCATGGAGAAATTGGTTAGTCTTAACAACGACACCTGCGCAGATTTCCAGAAGGCGTGGATGCCATGGATTCTGGGTGCTGGTCAACCAGAAATTAATACCCACCTCATTTTGTTTTAAAAACTGCTATATATACAGACTGTGTGACTGAATGTTATAAGATGATTTGCTCGGTAAAATTCTAACTGGATGTGTTCTTCACCTCCCCGTCTTTATTTTTTGTACCCTCCCCTCCACCCCCATCTTTTATTTTCTACATTTCCCCCTCTCCCAAAATTTTTTTAATAAAAATTGAGTTTAAAATATATTTCTGAAAAATATATATTCTCAAATTATTGTCATTTACAGTAGCTGTAATGCCCATCTGAGCAGACCCTGGTGCAAAATATGTAATTAGTAATTTTGAGTCAGCGTAGTAGCTGTTGGAGTAGTAACAAATAGGTAATCTTCTTTCCCCCTAAGTGAGCAGGATTTATTTTTTATAGGAGCATTGAAACAAAAGCTCTCACATACTGTACATTTTGGGAAAGACCACCAAGAGAATACCACCTCCAAACACCTTACAGTATTATGAAGAGGATCAAATTATCAGAAACAATGCTTGATCAGTTAAAATGCCAAATATTTATTGTGACGTCTCGGGCAGGTAGGTACAGAAGGATAAAAAAAATCAGATCGTGCATTGCACCAAAACATGGCACTTCATTCCCTTCTATCTGCCTGCTGCCTGAGATATCTCAATAATAATTTGACATTTTAACTAAATAAGCACAGTTTGTGAGAGTGCAATGCTCCACGCATGTGATTCTGACTGAGCTGAATCACGGGGTGCACCATTTGAGCACCAAGATAGTCCTCATGTATATAACAGCGCATGGTATTGCTGCTGGTAAGGACTTAGATAGTGGAATAGTTAATAATACACCACTGCAGTGAAAAACTATAGTTTGTGCTCCATTCACAAAAAGGTAGCCCAATGAATTAGCTGAAACTCCATGGTTGTGAGAGGACTGCAGTCTTTGTAGCCGAATAACATCAGAGTCGTGTGTTCTTATCACCTACAGGTAGCACAATAGAATTAGCTGCACATCCATGGATTGAGTCAGAGGACTGAGTCTTTGTAGCGAGCATAACAGAGTCGTAGTAGGTCTTATCAGAATTATAGAGATGTAGCAACCTCACTGTGTGAAGCTGTTCCCTCAGCCTCGCGGCAAACAGCTTGCTGTAAATCAGCTGGATGCCTGCGATCAGCTCTCAGACTCGTAGGAACACCACAGTAGCTTCCCGTAGCTCCATTGCATGGTGACGTCACATCAGCAACTCAAGTCCCTACGCGTTTTGTCACGATCACGTGACTTCATCAGGGATGTTCCATAGACACGGAGGCAGGATTAAATAGTCCAAAGTCAATTGTAAATTGAGCGATCAAGAAAGGGGAGTTGGTTTATCACAAACGAAAAGTCCATATACAGTATATTGTATTGTATTGCATTGTATGTCTTTATTTATATAGCACCATTAATGTACATAGCGCTTCACAGTAGTAATACATGTGGTAATCGAATAAATAACAGATAATATAAATAACAGATCATGGGAATAAGTGCTTTAGACAAACATAACATTAAGGAAGAGGAGTCCCTGCCCCGAGGAGCTTACAATCTAATTGGTAGGTAGGGAGAACGTACAGAGACAGGAGGAGGGAGTTCTGGTAAGTGCGTCTGCAGGGGTCCAAGCTTTATGTATCATGTGTTCAGAATGTTCACAGTGCTATTCGTTTGCTTCTTTAAGCAAGTGTGTCTTAAGGTGGGTCTTAAAGGTGGATAGAGAGGGTGCTAGTCGGGTACTGAGGGGAAGTGCATTCCAGAGGTGTCGGGCAGTCAGTGAAAAAGGTTTAAGGCGGGAGAGGGCTTTAGATAAAAAGGGGGTAGAAAGAAGACATCCTTGAGCAGAACGCAAGAGTCGGGATGGTGCATAGCGAGAAATTAGAGCTGAGATGTAAGGAGGGGCAGAAGAGTGTAAAGCTTTAAAAGTGAGGAGAAGAATGGAGTGTGAGATGCGGGATTTGATTGGAAGCCAGGAGAGGGATTTCAGGAGGGGAGATGCTGAGACAGATCTAGGAAAGAGTAGAGTGATTCTGGCAGCAGCATTTAGGATAGATTGTAGGGGAGACAGGTGAGAGGCAGGAAGGCCGGACAGCAGGAGGTTACAGTAATCAAGACGGGAGAGAATGAGGGCCTGAGTCAGAGTTTTAGCAGTCGAGCAACAGAGGAAAGGGCGTATCTTTGTTATATTGCGGAGGAAAAAGCGACAAGTTTTAGAAATGTTTTGAATGTGAGGGGCGAATGTGAGAGAGGAGTCGAGTGTGACCCCAAGGCAGCGTGCTTGGGCTACTGGGTGGATGATCGTAGTTCCAACAGTAATGTGGAAGGAGGTAGTAGGGCCAGGTTTGGGAGGAAGTATGAGGAGCTCTGTTTTAGCCATGTTGAGTTTAAGGCGACGGTGGGCCATCCAGGATGATATAGCAGAGAGACATTCAGAAACTTTGGTCTGTATAGCAGGTGTAAGGTCAGTTGTTGAAAAGTATATTTGTGTGTCGTCAGCATAGAGGTGATATTTAAACCCAAAAGATGTTATTAGGTCACCTAGAGAGAGTGTGTACAGAGAAAAGAGAAGAGGTCCCAGGACAGAGCCCTGGGGTACCCCCACAGAGAGATCAATAGAGGAGGAGGAGGTGTTAGCAGAAGAGACACTGAAAGTACGATGGGAGAGGTAGGATGAGATCCAGGATAGAGCTTTGTTCCGAATACCAAGAGTATGGAGAATGTGAAGGAGAAGAGGGTGGTCCACGGTGTCAAATGCTGAAGAGAGGTCGAGTAATATGAGCAGAGTGTAATGACCTCTGTCTTTGGCAGCATGGAGGTCGTCAGTTATTTTAGTGAGGGCTGTTTCCGTGGAGTGAGCAGTGCGGAAGCCAGATTGTAGAGGGTCTAGGAGAGAATAGGTGTTGAGAAAATGGAGCAAGCGAGAGAATACAAGACGTTCAAGGAGTTTAGAGGCAAAAGGCAGGAGGGAGACAGGTCGATAGTTAGAAAGACAGGTAGGGTCAAGCTTGCTGTTTTTGAGTAATGGTATGACTGTTGCATGTTTGAAGGAGGATGGAAAGGTTCCAGAGCAGAGGGAGGAGTTAAAAATGTGTGTGAGCGTAGGGATTATAGTAGGAGCAAGAGGTTTTAGGAGATGGGAGGGAATGGGGTCAAGAGGGCAAGTGGTAGAGGGAGAAGTGGCGATCAACAGCGACACATCCTCCTCTGAGACAGTGGAAAAAGAGTCAAGGAAGGCAGGAGGAGAGTTAGGAAGAGGTGTAGGATGGGAAGAAGAAACAGAGGGGATGTTCTGACGTATGGATTCCACCTTTTCCTTAAAATAGTCAGAAAAGTCCTGAGCGGACATGGAGGAAGGAGAGGCAGCTGAGGGTGGTTTGAGTAGAGTATCAAAGACAGAGAACAGTCGGCGTGGGTTAGACTTGTGCATGTTGATTAGTGCAGAAAAGTAGGCTTGTTTAGCTTGCGAGAGGGCAGAGTTGAAACAGGATAGCATAAATTTGTAGTGAAGGAAGTCTGCGAGAGTGTGAGACTTCCTCCAGAGGCGTTCAGAGGAACGAGTGGAGGAACGCAGCATGCGTGTGTGGGAATTTAGCCAGGGTCTAGGGTTAGAAGGGCGAGTGCGGCAGAGAGAAAGTGGGGCATGTAGATCAAGAGAGGAGGACAAGACAGAGTTGTAGTTCCTGACCAGGTTGTCGGGATCTGTAGCAGAGCTGAGAGAGGAGAGGGAGGAGCGTAAAGTGGACTCAAAGTCAGGTAAGTGAATAGAGCACAGGTTTCTGCAGAACCGGGTGTAGATGGAAGGGGAGAAGCGTGATAGAGAGAATGAGATGAGATGATGGTCAGAGAGAGGAAAAGGGGAAATGGAGAAATCAGAGAGAGAGAAGTTCTTAGTGAAAACCAGGTCTAAGTAGTGGCCATCCTTGTGGGTGCTGGCTGCAGTCCACTGTTGAAGGCCAAAAGAAGAGGTTAGAGAAAGAAAGCGGGAAGCCCAAGGGAGAGAGGGGTCATCAATGTGGCAATTGAAGTCCCCAAGGAGAAGAACAGGGGAGTCTGAGGAGAGGAAGAAAGAGAGCCTGGATTCAAAGTGAGAGAGAAAGGCAGAAGGGGGATGAGTAGAGGTAGGTGGGCGATAGATGACCGCCACATGAACAGGGAGAGGAGAGAAAATCTGGACAGTGTGAGCCTCAAAGGAGGGAAAAGCAAGAGAGGGAGGAATAGGAAGGGTTCGGTAACGACAGAGAGAGGAGAGCAGGAGCCCCACGCCTCCACCCCTGCCATCAGTGCGCGGAGTGTGGGAGAAGGAAAGGCCACCGTAGGAGAGGGCAGCTTCCAGAGCAGAGTCAGACTGAGTGAGCCAGGTCTCAGTTATAGCAAAGAGAAGCAGGGAGTGAGAGAGAAAGAAGTCATGCACAGAGAGGAACTTGTTAGAGAGGGAGCGAGCATTCCAAAGGGCACAGGAGAAAGGGAGAGAGGAGGGAGGGTGGCAGGGGATGGGTATGAGGTTGGAGGGGTTGACACCAGAAGGAGTAGAGGTTGCAGTTGGCAGGCGAGGACGAGCGCATGTAGGAATAAGACAGGGACCAGGATTGGGAGAGATATCCCCAGAAGCAAGGAGGAGAAGCATGGATAGAAAGAGGATGTGTGAGGATGATATGTAAGGGTGTTTTTTAGTGCAGGGGATATAGCTGTGTGGTGTCAGAGGACGCAGGTAAGAAAGGAGTTCATGTGAACTGAGAAGTGGTGAAGGAAGGAGAGATGGAGATATATGAATGGAGTTAGAGACATACTGAGGCTGGTAAAAAGAAGTGCATAATTTGAGAAGAAGTGAAGTCACAGCAAATATAAATGGTAAAGGCAGCATCACAGCAGTAATGATGCAGTCTGGTATTGATGATATCCTCCTTTCCAGCGTAGTTCAAATGCAGGAATCAGGGCCAGATGGGGTGTCCACTTCTTCCTCACTTCTTTTGAACTTCCTTTTAAACTTCAGTTGTTCAGTAGTCATGCCACTTATAATGGGCCACTTGGATATGGGCTGCAAGCAGACTAACTGCTCTGACTGGGTTTATATAGGCCTAAAAAGTCACCTGACAATATGAAAGTCAAATCATATTACCACATGATAGCCTCAACAAAAGTTAAGTTTATAACACTTTAAACTGCAATTGTTATATTTAGTCCCAGATAATATGCACTAAACAAAAAAAAGTTAATTCACATATGCAAATGGTGCTAGTCTTAACTCAATTTAAAAAAGCCAATTACAGTATGTGCTAAATTATATTTATTTACAACTACCTCATGCTGTACATTTAAATTAACTGCATTGAGTGTAATAAATCTATAATACTCAATAAAAACCTATGCTTGACCACATGAAATAATAACTATAGGAATTTTTTTAAACTAATAATTTAGTTGCACAGAGAGAACAGGAAACGGAGGGCGGTGCACAGCCGAAGAAAACCCCCCAAGGTAAGTGCAGTAAAAACTTCTATTTATTTGCACATAAGAGTTAAAAAAAACTGTAACGCGTTTCACGTGCCAATAAATAGAAGTTTTTACTGAACTGACCTTGCCTGGGGGGGGGGGTTTCTTTGGCTGTGCACCGCCCTCCATTTCCTGTTCTCTCTGTGCTGCTGCTGTCTGGATTGGAGCATGTCGTTCAGTTCAAGTCACTCTGCCCACAAGGAAGACAGTGAGTAGTGTTACTACGTTCATGTCTACTTACATACTCAGATTGCATACTTCAATCAAGTTGAAAAGTTGTGACTTTTTTAACTCACTGCATATATATTCCTACAATTGTTGGGCAAGAGGAAATGCGGCTTTATATACCCAGTTACTGCTATATATTTCTAATGGACATTTACTTGTGTTGAAGGTTAAGCTGCACTGTTTGGGTTTTCTGCATAGTTTACCCTGGTAATCATAATAATTTAGTTGAAAGGAATACACATTAATAAAAGTATAAATACATATATACCTAGATCATTATTTTAATTTAAAAAATTGAAATGTAAGATTTAAGAAAATTATTAAATGGATCTGAATGAATACAGAATATATCCCCATAAAAAAAGTCTGGTATCCCAAAGGTCATTACACTCTGCTCATATTACTCGACCTCTCTGAAGCATTCGACACCGTGGACCACCCTCTTCTCCTTCACATTCTCCATACTCTTGGTATTCGGAATAAAGCTTTATCCTGGATCTCCTCTTACCTCTCCCATCGTACTTTCAGTGTCTCTTTGGCCAACACCTCCTCCTCCTCTATTGATCTCTCTGTGGGGGTACCCCAGGGCTCTGTCCTGGGACCCCTTCTCTTTTCTCTTTACACACTCTCTCTAGGTGACCTAATCACATCTTTTGGGTTTAAATATCACCTCTATGCTGACGACACAACAATTTACCTTTCAACCCCTGACCTTACACCTGCTATACAGACCAAAGTTTCTGAATGCCTCTCTGGAATATCATCCTGGATTGCCATCCGTCGACTGAAACTTAACATGGCAAAAACAGAGCTCCTTATACTTCCTCCCAAACCTGGCCGTACTACCTCCTTCCACATTGCTATTGGAAATACGATCATTCACCCAGTAGCCCAAGTACGCTGCCTAGGGGTTACACTTGATTCCTCTCTCTCATTCTCTTCTCATATTCAAAACATTTCTAAAACTTGTCGCTTTTTCCTCCGCAATATCACAAAGATACGCCCTTTCCTCTGTCACTCGACTGCTAAAACTCTGACTCAGGCCCTCATTCTCTCACGTCTCGATTACTGCAACCTCCTGCTGTCCAGCCTTCCTGCCTCTCACCTGTCTCCCCTACAATCTATCCTAAACGCTGCTGCCAGAATCACTCTACTCTTTCCTAAATCTGTCTCCGCATCTCCCCTCCTGAAATCCCTCTCCTGGCTTCCGATTAAATCCCGCATCTCACACTCAATTCTCCTGCTCACTTTTAAAGCTTTACATTCTTCTGCCGATCCTTACATCTCAGCCCTAATTTCTCGCTATGCACCATCCTGACTTTTGCGTTCTTCTCAAGGATGTCTTCTTTCTACCCCCTTTGTATCTAAAGCTCTCTCCCGCCTTAAACCTTTCTCACTTTCTGCCCCACACCTCTGGAATGCCCTTCCCCTCAATACTCGACTAGCCCCCTCGCTATCCACCTTTAAGACTCACCTTAAGACACATCTGCTTAAAGAAGCATATGAATAGCACTGGATAATCATGGACACATGATACATAAAGCTTGGCCTCCTGCAGACGCACTTACTAGAATTCCCTCCTACTGTCTCTGTACGTTCTCCCTACCTACCAATTAGATTGTAAGCGCCTCGGAGCAGGGACTCCTTCCTTAATGTTACTTTTACAGTATGTCTGAAGCACTTATTCCCATGATCTGTTATTTATATTATTTGTTATTTATATGATATGTATTACTACTGTGAAGCGCTATGTACATTTATGGCGATATATAAATAAAGACATTCAATACAATACATACAAAACCCCAAAATTAATAGCGAAGCTTTTAAAGAATATTACTCTTCCCTCTATAATTTACCTGGACCAGTGGGAGATTGGGCCAGAAATAAAGGGCAGAGAAAGCTCTGAACTTTTTAAGTGATTGTCGTCTCTCCACACTTGAACCAAACGATATATTAAATCTCGAAAAAACTATAGAACCACTTGAAGTTTTGGAGGCGATCAAGTCCCTGAAAATTGGGAAGGCCCCTGGTCCGGATGGATTTTCCAAACATTATTACAAAAAAATCTCCACAATACGTCTCCCATATCTAACCAAGACATTTAACGAGATGCTCCTAGGCCTTTCCGCACCTAGAGATATGATGCGAGCAACTATAGTGGTAATCCCAAAGGAAGGAAAGGACTCCCTGATGTGGTCTAGCTACAGGCCTGTCTCTTTATTAAATACAGATCTAAAATTATATGCAAAAATTCTGGCCACTAGACTGAACAGTATTCTCCCTAGATTGATCCATCCAGACCAAGTGGGGTTTGTTTTGGGCCTACAAGCTCTTGACAATACAAGGAGGATGGTAAATGTAAAACATGTGGCAAAACAAACAGTGTGCCCATCTCTCCTACTGTACTCTCACTAAACGCAGAAAAAGCGTTCGATAGACTAGATTGGCAGTTTATGATGTCCATGCTCTCACAGATGGGGTTCACCCCAAAAATTTTAAATAGTATAAATATGCTATATTCTGCCCCAACGGCCATAGTGAGAACCAATAATTCTTTGTCTGATCCTTTTCCAATATTAAATGGAACCAGGCAGGGGTGCCCACTGTCCCCTTTGTTGTTCGCCCTGGCCATTGAACCACTAGCCTTTCAGATAAGAATGAATCCCAATATCTCTGGTATTTCTGTTTAAAAAGAGGGGCTCAAGATAGCTCTCTTTGTGGATGATCTATCACTGCCCAAATGTGACGTGAGATATGTTTCAAACCTATAATCCTCATTGAAGATGGGTCTTTATTATGTCTAGTTGAAAAATGTTTAGACAGGCTATGAGCCTGATTCCCATTAATTACATTCCTTCTATGCTCCAAGAATCTTGTACTTACAGTACTGCACAAATTGTTCTGCCCACATATTGTGGGTTGCAGGAACAGGAAATGAGATAAATAACAAATGAAGAGTGGCAATTTATTCTCCCTTTAACCTCGTATTCTTTACCATTTGCTGAGGAATTGAAAGAATTGCTAGTAACTAAATGTTTACTAGTGAGACACCATCTATGCCCACAAACAAAATTACCATGGTGTGAATTACTATTTGCGGGAATAATACTGTCAGCATCCCTCAATTTACTAGGCGCTAGAATATTCTTCATATTCCTAGCACATTTGTATGTTACTGGTATAACCGATTGTGAAGAGGATCCTAAAATAGGATCCCTCTTAAGGATATTCCAGTACTTACAAAGTACTGTACTCCTTTGATACTTGAGGCAGGTTGATTATATTTCGTAATGAACCTTGGACAATTTTCTGTAGAAGAATTGTCAACTGAAGACTGAATAGGTAATTGTTTCGTCTTAGATTTGATGAGAAGGCTATTTCTGTCACTTTGTTTAACTTCGTTAAACGTTCTCATTACTAAATCCTTGTAATAACCTTTATCAAGAAATCTGTTAACCAGCTCTAGACCCTGTTTAACAAAATCTTGCTGGAAGGTGCAATTCCTTTTTATCCTGTAAAACTGACTTTTAGGGATATTTTCTAGCCACTTTGCATGATGGTTACTTAATGACTGCAGGTAGCCATTAACATCTTCTTTAAAGTGAGTTCTAGTATGAATCTGATAATCACCCTCACATGTGAAAAGTTCGAGGTCGAGGAACGTGATCTGCTTGATTGTATCTTATGGGTGCAGACAGATCCATCTCACTAACATTAAATGTCTGGAGAATCACAGATAAATCCTCTTCCCCACCATCACAGATAAGGATATCATCAATGAAACAGCCATAAAAGACAAAACCCGCCCCCAGCCGAGCATTGGCCCACACATGGAGGTCCTCCCACAACCTCATGTATAGGTGTGCATATCTGGGGGCGAACCGCGTGCCAATGGCTGTTGCACAAATCTGTAAAAAAAAAAAAAGGTATCCGCAAATAAGAAGTAGTTGTGTTCTAATATAAAATTGATACTAGAAAGTAAAAAGTTCCTCTGACCGAGTGCAGTGCAGCGCAGTATCCCTTTCCAAAAAATGGTTCACTGCATCAACACCCTTATGATGCTCTATTACCGTGTATAAATAAGAGACATCGCAGGTGGCCAAAAGGTAAGTGGGTTGCCACCTAATGTCTTTAATGGAGTCAATGACATGCAGCGAGTCCTTCAGATAAGATCTGAGTGAGGTGATATAAGGTTGTAGATAAAAATCCACATATTGAGACATGCTGGATGTCATCGATTCCACCCCCTACACAATTGGGCGCCCTGGTGGACAGACCAGACTTTTATGAATTTTAGGGAGGAGGTAGAAGATAGGATTCCTTGGGTGCTCTATTTACAGGAACCTATATTCAGACGACGTGATAATATGCTTGTCTCCACAAGATGGTTCTGATATAATGATTGATAGTCCAAAGTAGGATCACCATTCAGATTTTGATAGAATACCTCATCTTGTAGTAGACGATAAGTCTCCTGCACATAATGCTCCCTATCCTGAACCACAATACTACCTCCCGTATCAGCCTGGCAGATGACAATGTGGTCCAAGTCTCTAAACTCTTTAAGGGCAGCCACTTCAAGAGGAGATACATTTCTCCTAAACATAAGTCTGGAGCATAGATTCTCCAAATCTTGGAGAACCAAGGTATAAAACGTCTCAATGTAGCTGCCCTTCAACAGATATGGAAAGAAAAGAGACTTGGGCCCAAATGGTGAATACTTAATAACTGGCTCATCCACCGGAAATGAAGAGTGGATAGTAAATTGGGACTCATATATATATATATATTAGATAAGTTAGGTGGGTGAAAAAGGTGACGAAAAAACCCTCCACCGTAAAGCATATAGCAAATAAAAATACAGTATCACTTGTGAGCACATCCACATGTCTTAGACAGGTCTGCAACCTGCGTTCCACCATTATCACCTGGGAAATGACATGCAAATGAGCACATAGTGTCACTGTCGTGCCCGCATCTTCCTACCTGCCTGTGCCAGCGTCCCGTCAAGGTGGCTCGCGCGGCTGCTCACTCTGCTCCTCCGTCGCCTCATGCCCCATCGGCGCGCTGCTTCCACTTTCCGGGAGCACGCAGCGGGTCCCATCCTTGCGTGCACCTTGGCACGCCACACTTCAACCCCGGGCACGCGCGTAGCATGCGCAAGGGACCAGCACCTGCAATACTGCCTGGACTCATTTCAGATGGGATACACCTGAGCTTCACCCTGCCTCAGCCTATCACAGGTCTACCTATGTCTGAGCCCTCCTCCCTTTTCTCCCTGATTGGTATTCCTCTGTATATTAGTCTCATTCACCCTTTGGTTGTCGCTGAGCATAGACATTCTATGCACCATGCTCACTTGCAGCCTGAGTACCTTTTCTCGTTATCTCGCTTACCTGTTGTGATCCTGCTTGTACCTGTCCTGTCTCTTCTTGTTCCCCTGAACCTTGGCTTGGCTACGGACTTCTACGCTTTCTACTCCACGAACTCGGATTATGGAAATCTTCTACGCTACGCTCTCCTATCCTCGACCAAGGCTTACGGATCTCGACCACTCTACGCTCTCCAATCTCGGACCATAGGCAAGTACCCGCTACCCTCTCCACTCTCCTATCCTGACCCTGCTACGTTCACGACTCTGCAATCCGGACCCACCCCCGTGGCTTACGGCGGTGGTTATAAACATTCCCGGCCTCGGCCCCGCGGTTCAGTCCAGGTTGCAGTGAGCAACCGTGACAGTCACCTTTTGCCTCAAATCCATTTTACATGGAACCTTATATGTTATGCTTTTTGCATTGCACAGCTTTCAGCATAGCCTGGGTTAAGATGCATAGCCAGTAAACCTACTCACCGACAGCTGTCTTGACCTTTTTGGAAAAGGTGACCAGTACCCTCCACCGTAAAGCATATAGCAAAGCATACAGTGGAAGCACTGTATGCTAGGTGATAATTGCAAAAAGCAGGGTTGCAGACCTGTCTAAGACATATGAATGTGCTCACAAGTGATATTTTTATTTGCTATATGATTTACGGTGGAGGGTTTTTCATCATGTTTTTCCCAAAATTTCAAAACAGTTGTCTGTGAGTAGGTTTACTGGCTATGCATCTTAACCCAGGCTGTGCTGAAAGCTGTGTAATGCAGCGAGCATACTGTAAACTTACGGGGGTTCCATGTAAAAAGGGATTTGAGGCAAAAGGTGACACTGTGTGTTCATTTGCATGTCATTTCCCAAAATCCCTTGCTGCAGTGGAAGCACTGTATGCTACTGTAGGTGATAATAGTGAAAAGCAAGGTTGCAGACCTGTCTAAGACAAGTGAATGTGCTCACAAGTGATATTTTTATTTACTATATATATATATTTATATATATATATATATATATATATATATATATATATATATATATATATATTAAAATTATCAGGTATAACATACTGTTGAATCAACAACAAGGGAGTTGAAAAGTACCCTCAAGTTAATGGTACTCGTTCAATATATTGCAGAAGGTAGCAAAGATCTACTGATATCAACAATTAAAACACAACTTTTAATATAGTTAATTAGTAATAAAATACCTTTCACAAGGCTCAAACAGCTAAATACCTAACATGCGAGTAAGATATTATTGCTAAAAATTACAAATCCAGCATCAGAAGTAGCTAATGTACAGGCTAATTAGTTAATCTAGCTCAGAATAATCACTAATACATACTAAGTAACCACACTTAATAGGAGATATTTTATGGTACTGGCAACATTAGTTTTTCATATTTATTCAATAGTAGATACAGTCATGGGCAAGGATACAGTATACGATAAGGATACAGTATAAACAGTTACTGTATACATGCACAGACATTGCTGTTATGACCCTTTTAGGGATGTGGAACTACAGTATACTGTCCTGATGGACTGAATAATTGTTTCCAATGTTATGTCCTACCCAAATGAATCACCAATGATTGCTGTCCTTTTCTCCACCTTGATTAAAAAGTGGCTATTAGCAGCAACAATAAAGCTAAAATTAAGTTCCCCCTCACTGCCAGCCTCTACTCTGGATAGTGCTGACTAATGATGTCAGAGCTAACCTAGATTCGCTGTGCGTTTTGCAGATGTAACGTTTCTTCCTGGGCAAAATCTATTACCCTCCCTTGGACATCTGGGAGGTATTTAAAGAGCAAATTAATGATAGGAGTTGACCCCATCATGGCTTGATACAAGTCAATGCTCTATAGCCTAAATCTGACCTATAATAAGATAAATATTCAAAGCTTCTAGATCATGTTACTCAGAAAAATATATTGTGCAGACTTATAAATGCTGTTGCTTAGTCCCAATTACTAGAGCAATAGAAAAAAAATGTATAATTCAAAATGTTTTGTGATTTGCATGATTGATTAATAAAAAATCTATAATATCATTTGTTCAGTATTTGGTTTTTGGTTTAGATACATATTACAAAAGATTAATTTAAGTAACTGACAAAAACCATCTCATTCATTAATCCTAATGAGTGCTAATATCAATGGGATCAAAGACATAAGTTCAGACACAATAGTTAACCCCTACGGATATGTAATTTTATTTTTATACAGATGTTAAACCTGAGAAAAACGATCATCTAAAACTACCTTTAGGGTGTTACATTTATAATATGTGTGATAATTTATTTACAGTGCTTTTCATGTTCCCTACTGGTTTGTATGATGTTTTCCTTTGAACAATTATAGATTAACACTCTTGTTAATTTCAATAGTGAATTTCTAAGTGCTCTTGTTGGCCTCTTTTGTTGTGTAAAAGATCATTTTCCATTATGCCACTATACAGATATTCTTTATGAAGATCTATATTTGTATGACAGATTTACAGTAGGAGAATATAGATTAAGTGAGCATATGTAAATGTTAGTCATATGTAGTCTTTGACTGACGTGGTGACAAAGTGTGCTGACCAATCTACTGTCCATGTCAATATGATAGATGTTTATAATTAGCCGTGATCAGATGAAGGAGCGAAAACAAAGCCCTCATTTAGTCCCTTGGCGTACAGGGTTTGAAGAGTATAGATCCACGAAGACTCCTTTTCAAGACCTCTGTGTCCAGTTACCTTTTCTTATCCCTAGGGACAGTTGATTACTGTAATTCCAACATATTTAAGTCTTTTGATACTGCCGTCATGTATGTTATTAATATGTCTGGCTAGTGAAGGGACTACTGGTAGTTTGTTTCTGATTCATCAGATGTCTTTGAGAATTTGTTGTCTCAACTACATCTTGTTTTTCTAACATATTTTTTCTCATTGAGCAGTTAATTTCTGGGGTATGTCGGATCAGTTGTAGGCTCTCTTTATCAGGGGTTTGTCTATAGCCCCTTTCAATTTATCTTGTTCTCATCTATTGTGCTTGGCTCTTACACTCCATATCTGTGGAGCAGTTCCTCCGGGCCAGGAGGAACTGTCCCACTGGTATGCCACAAATCAAATTATTGGGATGATGGCTGATAGCTAGGAGGATGTTATTCATTTCATCTTTATTATATTCCAAGGTTAGTTTTAGGTCAAGTTGATTATCATTAAGCTTCCCTATAAATTCTGTCTGGAGACCTATGGAGCCACGCCATAGATAAATATATCCTCTACAAACCTGACCCATAATTCTACATGTAGTGAAATTAGTAATTACTTCTGTGAACACGAATCGTTTCTCCCACAATTCAAGATACACATTTGCATACAATGGCGGGCATGTTGTACCCATGTTGTGCCCTGTTCTCTGTGGTACATTTTTCTGTCAAATATAAAATATTTTTTTTGTGAAAACAAAATTCAAAAGTGTAAAAGTAAATTTATTGTTCTGTATGACATTAAGCCCCCTTATGTTGAGAAAAAAAAGCAATACCATAGCTATGATTTCAATCTCTTGTATAATAGTAGTATAGAAACTTTCCACATCAAGATTCACTAGTATGATTTCATCATTAATTGTTAACACTTCCAGTTTCCTGAGGAAATCTCTTCTATTCTTAAGGTAAAAGGCAGAGAGATCACAAATGGTTTAAGGATTTGGTCTTAATTGTTATACTTTTTACTGTTTACTCTTGAATGTATTATATTGTTAAGACATTATTTTTTATTACTTGTTTGTTTGAAATAATTTTGTTCAGAATTAATCAAAAGTTCTTCGACAATCTTTCACAGAAAAAGAAATAGTTATTAATAATTAAAATATATTGTAAAAAAAGTTATCGACCGGTCGATTTCTTCCATCGGCCTGGCCAAAAGGTAGGTCAGTGGATCAATAGGTAGTTCGAGGTTTGTGACCTCTTTTATTACATTTTGAACCGTGGTCCAATTCTTCTTAATTTCTGGACATGTCCACCAGATGTGGGCCATGTCCCCTTTTTGTCCACAGCCTCTCCAACAGAGATCCTATGGAAGAGGGTAGATTTGTTTTAATCTCACTGGAGTTAGGTACCAGTAAAATAATATCTTATAGATGTTTTCCTTCGTTGTGGTACATATGGAGGTTCCTGAGGCTGCTCCCCAGATTTCTTCCCAGTCTTCCTTGACATAAGTTATATTCAGATCTGCAGCCCACTTAAGCATGTAGTCATGTTTTGGGGAGCCTCTACCGTCTCCAGTTCTGAATAAATTTTTGACATTAGGCCCTTCTGATCTGATTCTGTTCTACATAGTCTCTCGAATTTAGTGAGAGAGGGGAAATCTGGGTTTGGGGATATTTTTGGGGCAAAGTGCCTAATTTGAAGGTATTTCAATGTATCTAAATCTGGAATTTCATATTTAGCTCTCAAGTCTTGGTAGCTCAGGAGCTTCCCTAGACTCAGTAGATCCGCGATCGTCTTGATCCCCTTTGATTTTAGTTGGTCGAATAGCCTAGAACCGCATCCAGGGGGGAATTTAGGGTTATCGAAAATTGGCGTGAGTTGCGAGCTAGAGGAAGAGAGCTTATATCTGAGCTTAGCTTTCAGCCAGAACTCCCAGGTGTGTCTCATCGCTCCTAGTTTAAATTTTTGTGAAAGCATATCTCTTCTTTCCATGCTCCAAAGGCATGCTGGCAGGGAAGGCATTTTGGCATGATGGGTCTCTATTTCGAGCCAGCAGCTTGTGCCGCTTGTTTTAATTGGGTCGCCTGGTAGTACTTGTGGATATCTGGAACTTCCATGCCCCCCCTCGATCTTGGTGACAATAGTACTGACCGGGCTACTCTGGGGTCTTTTGCCCTGCCAAATGAAATGAAACATCTTATTTTGAATGTTTTTTAGTTCTGAGCCGGGGACGTGGATCGGAAGGGTCTGAAAAAAATATAATAATCTAGGGAGTATATTCATTTTTATGGATATCATTCTTCCGATCCACGATATCTGATAATCTTCTCATTTGCTCAAATCCTTTTTAATTTTGTCAAAGAGAGCTGGGTAGTTATGTTGATATACTGCTGCGGCACAGTTTATTCGAGCATTTGCCCGTTCTGTGCCGCAGCAGTAGCCTGGCGCGCGCCCGAGTGTGACGGGCGCTCTCCCTACCGCTGCCGGGTCCGCCGGGTCCCCCGGAACCCCCTGCCGCTGTCCCGCGATCGCGGGACACCAGGGCTCCCTCGGGGAGCCCCTGGACACGCGTGCAGGGGGCGCACGCTCCCGATGACGCGTGACCGCGCGTCTATGACGCGCGGCACGCCGAGGGGCGGCCACTAGCAAGCCGGGAAATCTCCCGGCTTGCGGTACCGGCCACACTCGAATAAAGTGTGTCGGTAGTGTAGTGATTGGTAGTCCTTTGATACATTCACTCCCAGGTACTTGATGTATAAAGGGCTCCATTTGTAGGTAAAGTTTAGTTTGAGTAATTTCGCTTCTGGCTTTGAGAGGCTTAGGTTGAGGGCCTCAGATTTTTCATTAATTATTTTGTATCCAGATATGATACCAAAGTCCTCCAGTTCCCTTTGGAGGTTAGGAAGGGAAGTTTGGGGTTTGGTTAAGGTCAGGATGATATCATCGGCAAACATGGAGATTTTATAGTTTGTTTTCCCAATTGTTATGCCCTGGATATTACCCACACTTTATTCTAAAGATTCCCTATCCACCTTTCCACTACTCCCACCCACACACTACACTATCCCACTCAACATTTCACTACTCCCACCCTCTAAACTACATGGCCCTCTTCTTGGCTGGTGGCCACAATCATTCTGGACTGGGTTGGGACCCCTTCCTCAGGTCCGAGGTTGAAGACGAGTCAGGATCAGGCTTCCCATTGGATGTAGATGTGGCTTTCTCCTTCTCGAGCAGGAAGCGCAGGATACCAAATTTGGGCTATGGTTTTAAAATACAACAAATGTTATTCAAATCATATTTTGCCTCTGCAAACAGTACTCAGTAAAACACACAGACAACGATACACATGATATCAGTGTAGAATATCCTTCAGTCCT
The DNA here is from genome assembly GCF_040206685.1 of Ascaphus truei. Classification (NCBI taxonomy): domain Eukaryota; kingdom Metazoa; phylum Chordata; class Amphibia; order Anura; family Ascaphidae; genus Ascaphus; species Ascaphus truei. The sequence continues at coordinate 24,297 of NW_027457336.1, forward strand.
AATTCAACACCTCATTGTTGTAGTACCCCTCCTCCAGTTACCATACTGTAGGAGGTCATTGTCCCTGCCCAAGAGGTGCCAAAAGGAGTTTGTCCCTGCATCTCCTGCTCATCACTCAGCCGCAGAAAGAGAATCATTCCTGCTCAACCAGTGTCCCTATATCAAAACATAAAGTAATAAGAGAGTTTAAACACTACGTACTGTATATTGTATATATAATTAGTATATAAACACACAACATGACATTATTAGAGTACTCTAAGTACTGTATTGACATTTAATGTGATCAATCGGGACCTAGTACTCATATGAAAACTGCTGGCGCAGGAATGTGGGGATGCTCCATGGTGTCCCTGGGGATCTGTGGGGTGGCTAAGACATCTGCCCACCATTTTATTGCACAGGCAGAAGGGTGGGTGGGGGAGGCTTGGACTATTCACATTTTTACAATGTATCAATTTTCTAATGCTATTTTTTTGTTTACTGCACAATTTACCCACCTTTAACTCACCTTTTTAATGAACATATAGTACACTCTGCATTTATTCACCTTTGTCACACAGCAAACTCTCCCTCTAATGATCATAATAAACATCATAGTCACTAAATGTAGTAACAATACTCAGTAAACACATAATACACTTATAGCACCCCAAAAAAGTTTATTATAAACTATTACAGTATATCAAAAAAATAAACCTGCCCTGCAAAATATAAAGTAATTTTTAGATTCCAGATAGTGGATGTATGTATGTATATCTTTATTTATATTGCATCATCCAGGTAGATAGTGCTTTACAATACATGTAACATAATATTTTAAACAATGGGAATAAGCACTTCAGTCAAAACAATAGGAAAAGAAGTCCCTGCCCAAAAGAGCTTACAATCTAAGGAGATGTAAGGAGAACTTACAGACAGATGGCGGGTGTTCTGGAATGTGCATCTGCAAGGGGCCAAAGTCAGTGCATATGAGATGTATAGTATCAGCTAGAGGAGCGACCTATATGATTCGTTTAAGACGTTAAGACGTTTTAAGAAAGGTCCTAAAGGTGGAGAGAGAGCGTGCTAATCGGATATTTTAGGGAAGGGCATTCCAGGGGTGTGGGGCTGTAAGTGAGAAAGTTTTATGGCCGTAGAGGGCTTTAGATAAAAAGGGGTAGACAGAAGACATCCTTTAGCAGAATACAAGAGTCAGGCAAGTGTGTAACGAGAAACTAGAGCTGAGATGTAAGGAGGGGTAGAAGAGTGCATAGCCTTAAAAATGAGGAGGATAATTTATAAGTAATAGAGGATTTAATAAAAGCTGGGAGAGGGATTTCAGCAGGAGAGACAGGGAGACAGATGTACGAGAGAATAAAGTAAATCTAGCAATAGCAATTAATATAGATTGTAGGGGAGACGGGTGAGAGGCAGGAAATCCAGACCGTATAAAGTTACAATAGTCGAGATGGGAGAGAATGAGTGTGTTAAAGTTTTAGCAGTGGAGCTATCTTTGAAATGTTATGGAGACAAATAAAACTACAGGTTTTAGCTACATGTGAATATGAGAGGAGACTGGCAGGGTGCTTGTGATACTGGGTGATAATAGTACTGCCAACAGCAACATAGAAAAGGGCAGTAGGTCCAGGCTTTGGAGGAAGTATGAGGAGCTCTGTTTTTGACATGTTAAGTTTGAGCTGACAGAGGACCATCCAGTATTATATAGTGGCGCGACCATCAGAGACTTTGGTCTGTATAGCAGGAGTAAGGTCAGGGGTTGGAAGGTAAATTTGTGTGTCATCAGCATAGAGGTGAATTTTGAGCCCAAGAGATGTGATTAAGTCACCTAGAGAGAATGTGTAAAGAGAGAAGAGAAGAGGACCCAGGACAGACAACCCCCAAGGTACATCCATTACAGTAGTGCTCAACAGAGGAGGAGGTGTTAGCAAATGAGACACTGAAAGTACAATAGAAGAGGTAAGAGGAAATCTAGGATAGAGATCTGAGATATGGAGAATATGAAAGAGAAGAGAGCACTGCACAATTTCAAAGGCTGTAGAGAGGTGGAGTAGTATGAGATGAGTTTGTCTTTGGCAGCATGGAAGTCATTAATTATTTTAGTGAGGGCTGTTTCAGTGTAATGAGCAGTCCAGAAACCAGATTATAGAGGATCTAGGAGAGAATAGGTGATGATAATATTGAGCAAGCAAGAAAATAAAAGGGATTCAAGGAGCTTAGAGGCAAAAGGCAGGAGGGACACAGGGTGATAGTTAGAGAAACAGGTAAGGTCAAGTTTGCTGTTTGTTAGTCAAGGTATAACATTTGCATGCTTGAAGCTAGATCTTCCTAACTACAAGTTAGCCAAAGATTCGTACGCAAATGTTGATGTGTGACAGAAAAAACTGCAGGATAGCCAAGCCCTGCAAAATACAGTACAGTATAAAGTCATTTTAAGATTCCAGATATTCTATCTGCCTAACTGCAGGGAAGCCAAGGAGTGCTGTTGTGCGACAGAAAATTCCAAAATGTTCTCCTGTCAGAGGATTCAGAGTAAAAGAATTTTTTTTTTTTAATATATACAGTACTCTCCAGCATTTTGTAAATACTATTGTATGAAGCACTAACAAAGTCAACTCTCTACACATACAGTATTGTGCAGAAACTGTAGGTACAGTATAATTAATTCATCTTGGAAGACTGTGCCTAAAGAATATTGAAAGACGTAGAATAATTTAAACATTTCTGTAACTGAACTGGACAATGGCACTGACACTAAACCTACTGAGAACATTTCTAGCCAGTGGTGGTAACACAGAAGCCATGCAGGATTTGTAGACCCATTTAGGGGTTGCCAGGGGATGGGTATCAGGTACTTCTGCCTCTGCCATGCTGTTCTATGTTTTTTTGGACAGCTGTTCCAAGACTGAAATGACGAATCTATCTCAAGCACCTCATAACATGTTTTATCAGATAAGTCGTAGGCGTTCAATGATGTAGTCCTCATTTTTTTAAATGACTACATATTATTATTATTTGTTCTTCTATAGTGCTGCTAGTTTTACGTAGTGCTTTACAGAGACAATTTTTCAGACAGAGTCCCTGCCCAGTGGAGCTTACAATCAATTTTTTTGGTGCCTGATGGTTTAATTGTTACGCTGCTCTCATTCTGAAGTTAATTTACTTTAGGGGTTAGCTATTGAGTTTAAACTTATGTCTTTGATCCCATTGAAACAGTATCGACACAGCCTATTCTAACAAAAGCCGCCGGTTGACCGGGGCTTACTCCGGCTGGCGCCGGGGGTAGACCGCGCACCGCCGCATCTCCTCCGTGCACCCCCTCCGCTCGTGCACGCTTTTTGCTCCCCGTTCCCGACCCCCTAGCTGCTCCTGCTGTGCCCCTCTGCTTCCCCGCACCCCCGCTTACCTCACTTCAAACCTTCATTGGTGTCGGGGAAGCCGGGCACGCATGTGACTGTGACGTCACAGTGACGCGCGGACAGGCCGCGTCTCCACGCTTCCCGCACGCATCCAGCCGTGCGGGAAGTGTGAGAATAAGCTGTGTCGATACTGTGTTACCACTCATCAGAATTCATTAATGAGATGCTTCTGTAATTTACTTTCATTAATCTTGTGTGATATGTATAAAACCCAAAAGCCAAATACTGAACAAATGATATTGTACAGTAGCTTTTTTATTTATTAATCAATCAAGCCAATCACAAAAAATGTTGAATTAAACATTTTATCTATTTCTTTAATGATTGGTAATAAGGAAGAGCATTTATACAGTACTGTAAGTCTTCACATTTTCTTTTTCTTAATATAAAGATGTATGAACATTGAATATTTATCTAATTATTAGATGTCAGAATCATTGGCTCATATCAAGCCATGATGGTGTTACCTCCAATATACTTATCATTAATTTGCTTTTTAAATACCTCCCAATTGTCAAAGTAAGGGTGATAGAATGAGTACAGGAAGAAGAATTGCACACATGAAATGCACATCGGTTATAGATCAGCTCTGACATCATCAGTAGGCGCTATCCAGATTAAAGGCAGACAGGGAGAACTTGGCTCAATGCCGGACTGCAGTCCATTAAACATTTCTCCTGAGAGATCACATTTAGCAGGATAAGTTAAATAAGGCAATAACTGATACATAAATAACTACATGATTCTGAATAGGGACAGACTTGATCTCTTACAGTATATTTACCTCTTGCCTTATTCACCAACTGTTTTTCATCCTGCCTAGACTAGGGTATATCCAACATTTATCTAATTTAAAGCTATTACTAGCAAATAAATTAGGCTGGTGACTTACAGAAACCCACTAATTATCGCAAGTGGATTTTGACTGGCTTTATTGTTGCTACTAATAGCCATTTTGTAATCAAGGTGGAGAAATAGACTGCAACCATTGCTGATTCATTTGGGTAGGACATAACATTGGAAACAATTATTTAGTGCATCAGAACAGTATATCTCAACATTTCTAAGGGGTCATAAAAGCAATGCCAGCATCTATAACTGTTTATATTCTTGAATCTACAGTATCTACTATTGACTACAAATGTATAACTAGCTTTGCCAGAACCAGCAAATATCTCCTCTTAAGTGTGGATACTTATTATGCATCAATGATTATTCTGACCTAGATTCACTAATTAGCCTGTACTTCAGCTGCTTCTGAATGGATTTAACATTTTTAAATGGATTTAAATTTTTTAGTAATAAACTCTTACCCACCTGTTAAGTTTATAGCTATTTGTGTCTTGTGAAGGGTGTTTTAATACTTATTCATTATATAAAATGTAAGCTTTAATTGCACATATCAGTATTTATTTGTTCCCTTCTGTTATATCTTGATTAAGTGGCCCTACTGTAGCTTGAGGGTAATTTTCGTCTCTCTTGTTGTTTACAGTATAATATTGCCCTATAGTCGAGCACTAATATTTTTCTGAATATATGACTAGAACATTTATGGCTAAGCGAGGGATTTCTGGCTGAACATAGCATCATGAAAGTTGAAGCACTCTGGTTCCTGTAGTCAGTCCTTCTAGCCCATAGAATGCTGGAAAACTGTGTCAATCTACATAGGAGCTACATGCTGTACATTTTTAACTTATTAAGTGTAGATTGGAAGAGATCCACATACAGTAGGCAAAGAGAACACAAGAGGCTGCCTAAAGTTAATTAACTAAGACCAGGTTTCACTAAAGATCAATGCATTTTTTTTTGTTGGCAATAACTGGAAAAAAAATAGATCGACTTAACTATAAACACATCGGCCTCAGTAAAACAGAGAAAAGAGGCATTTGGTATTGTGGAAATACAGTATTGTGCCAATATTTGTAAAGTGGTTCAGGCAAATGATCATGAATTAAATAATTATTTCAAATTCCTTATTCCCATGCTCTTCATGGTATATCTGGTAACTAACAATATTGGGCTACACCCACATAATACCGATTTTATGACATTTTACCATATTAAACCATGAGTAGCCCACTGACCAGCTTTTCCATAGAAAAACCCCAGCGAGCTGGCACCCCATGTTCTAGTAAGGAGTTGATTCAGTCTCTAGTTTAACATCCCTAACAATTTCTAATATGACCCACCATAGGGGATTTGTTACACCGGTGCTGCCCGCAGACCAGACCCGTCCCTTATACTGAGGTGAGGGACGTATATGAGCACGCACCCGCAGCAAAAGGAGCATGTCCGGAGTGTGGTGTTTTAGGCGTTGCCAGGCCAGGTGGTGTAAGCTTTAGCAATACTTGCCGGTACCGGTAAAGAAGTGCCGTTATCATTGCCGTTAGCCAAGGTCAGGGATTGGAGAATTCCGGAAGGTCGGTGTCAAAGCAGGGGTCGAGAGCCAGAGATAGACGTCCGCCAAGCCAAGTCGTAACCTGAGAGAATAAAGAGTGAGAGTGCCAGCGTAGTGATCCACAAGTGGAAACTATGTCGAGCAATGAGTGAGTGACAGGACAGGCAATATAAAGTGCGGCTGACCAAACAGAAGTGAAGGCAGACCTGGAGGAGTGCGTGGAGCTATCTTGGATAGGTCCACTTGATTGGCAGGCAGGTGAGTACTTTTATTTTGGAAGGACAGCCTGTTCGTATGCTGGGGGCGTGGTTTCACTGCTAGTGCAGTGAATAAATTATCTTCACCCGGCGGGCGCTGTCCATGCGCGCGCCCGGGACACATGGCAGCCGCATGGGAGAGGGAAGGCATAGGAGCGGAGACGGACCACCGGGGATGGTGGGGAACCTCCAGGACAGCAGAAGGTAAGCGGCGCCAGCGAGGGGCATGCACCACAGCAGCAGCGGGAGGCGACCGAGGTGAGGAGGGGCAGGGCCGCGGGTGCCGCGATACCCGAATCCTCACATAACCCCCCCCCCCCTCAGGGTCGGCCTCAGGATGATCCTCCCATGGTTTGGATGGAAACTTCTTTTAGAAACGTTTGAGAAGTCCGGGTGCATGGATGTCTTTAAGGGGTACCCACGACCTTACCTCAGGTCCAAAGTCCTTCCAATGGACCAAGAAATGGACCTTACCTCTCGAAAGATGGGAATCTAGTAAAGCTTGGACCTCGTACTCTTCATTGCCCTGTATGAACACTGGGTCAGGTTTAAGAGTGTGGTCCGGAATGAGGGAACTGGAGATGAACGGTTTGAGAAGCAAAGTGTGAAAGTCATTAGGGATTCTCATGTTTTGAGGTAATTGAAGTCGGAAGGACACCGGGTTTACCTGCTCCATGATAGGGAAAGGACCTAGGAACCTAGGTGCCAATTTGGGGGAAGGGGTCTTGAGATGGATATTCTTGGTAGATAACCAGACCTTGTCCCCAGGCTTGTAGTTGGGTGTAGGTCGGCGATGATGATCAGCCTGGGTTTTAGAAGTCAGCGAGGCCTTTTGAAGTGCCGATTGAATTCTAGACCAAGATTCCTGAGATGTGTTCGTCCACGGCTGGTACTCCAGAGGAGATATTCAAAATAGGAAGGCGAGCCGGGTGGAATCCGTAATTAATAAAGAAGGGCGTCTCACGAGTGGACTCGTTCCTGGAAGAATTAAAGGCATACTCAGCCCAAGGAAGTAATTCCGCCCAGTCATCCTGAGAGTTAGAGACGAAGCACCTTAAATATTTCTCGAGGGATTGATTAACCCTCTTGGTCTGTCCGTTAGTTTGAGGGTGATATCCTGAAGAAAAGGAAGAGGAGATGCCCAGTCTTTTGGTGAAAGACCTCCAGAATCTGGAGACGAATTGAGAGCCCCGATCAGATACGATGGATGTAGGAATCCCATGGATCCGGAAAATCTCTTTGGAGAAAATATCGGCTAGGGTGGGTGAGGAGGGTAATCCTTTGAGAGGGATGAAATGTGCCATCTTGGAAAACCGGTCCACTACTACTAGAATAGTGTTCATGCCATTCGACCTAGGCAACTCAACAATAAAGACCATGGATATGTGTGACCAGGAGTGCTCCGGGATGGGTAAAGGTAGGAGAAGACCCTGCGATTTCTGACGAGGAATCTTGTTATGTGCACATACCGGACAGGACCGTGTGAATTTGAGAAGGGTTTTGGCCATATTGGGCCACAAGAAGGTGCGACGGATGAGATCCAAGGTTTTCTTGAATCCTGATGTCCTGCCGAGCGGGCAGCATGTCCCCAATCAAGTATCTCAGGAACGAACTTGGGCTCTACGTACAAAGTGTCCTTCGGAACCTCAAGACCAGTCGGAAGATGTTTTCGAGATTTAATGATCTTCTCGAGATTCTTGAACGCCGTGACTGCTAGGATCCTTTGTTTAGGAAGGATGGACTCGGTGGTTTTTTCCGGTCTCTCTTCAGAAGAGTATTGTCTAGAGAGGGCATCAGCCTTGAAGTTTTTTGTGACAGGAATGTATGATAAAATAAAATTAAACCTAGAGAAAAATAGCGACCAGCGAGCTTGGCGGGGACCCAAGCGGCGGGCATTCTCGATGTACAATAAGTTTTTATGGTCCGTGAGAATCGTGAATGGCAATTTAGATCCCTCCAGAAGATGCCTCCATTCTTGAAGAGCTAATTTGACAGCCAAAAGTTCCCTATTACCTACGTCATAATTTCTCTCCGCTGGAGAAAATTTCTTAGAGAAAAAATCGCAAGGGTGAAGTTTGTCCTGGGAAGAAAATTTCTGGGATAGAACCGCGCCAGCCCCACAGTCCGAAGCGTCAACCTCTAGGGTGAATGGAAAATTAGTGTTTGGATGTCGGAGGATGGGAGCAGAGACGAAAGCTTGCTTCAATGATTTGAAAGCCGTGTCTGCCTTGGGAGACCAAGATGAAGGATCTGCACCTTTTTGAGTCAGTGCCGTGATAGGAGCGATGATGGTGGAAAAATTGCGAATAAATTTCCGGTAATAGTTAGAGAATCCTAAAAATCGCTGAATAGACTTGAGGGAATCGGGTTGCGGCCAATCCAGTACGGCTTTCAGTTTCTCGGGGTCCATGGCCAAGCCTCTGTTGGAGATAATGTACCCAAGAAAGGAAGGGGTAGACTGGTGAAAAATGCATTTCTCCATTTTGGCAAACAACCGGTTCTCTCGGAGACGAGAAAGCACAAACTTCGTGTGGATGATATGGTCCTGTAGATTCTTGGAAAAAATAAGGATGTCATCCAGATAGACGATTACGAAACGATTAAGGACATCCCAAAAGATGTCATTGATAAATTCCTGAAAAACTGCTGGTGCATTGCACAAACCGAAGGGCATCACAAGGTATTCGTAGTGTTCGCTACGGGTGTTGAAAGCAGTTTTCCATTCGTCACCCTCCCGGATGCGAATGAGATTGTACGCCCCACGAAGGTCAAATTTGGTAAAGAGGTTGGCCCCTTGAAGTCTATCAAACAGCTCAGAGATGAGTGGAAGTGGATAACGAATCTTTACCATAATGTGGTTCAGGCCCCGGTAATCTATTCACGGTCTGAGAGTCCCATCTTTCTTCTTGACGAAGAAAAATCCTGCCCCCGCGGGAGAGTTGGAGTGACGTATAAAACCCCGTCTCAAATTTTCACGAATATATTCATCCATGGCTTCCATCTCGGGTAACAAGACGGGGTAGGATTTGAACTTGGGCAAGGTGTACCCAGGTAACAGGTCAATCGGACAGTCGTATGGACGATGAGGGGGTAGGAGCTCAGATTGTGTCTTGCTAAAAACATCCAAAAAATCCACGTATGGGGAGGGTAAGTCTCTCTTAGGATTGGATGTGTTAGCTAGTAATTGAGACGGACGTACCATAGATGAAGAAGATTCCTCAGAGTTATCCCTCCAGACAATGGGGTTGGAAGATACCCAATCGATCTGTGGATTATGCTTCTGCAACCAGGGCAGGCCAAGAGTGACCGGTGTACCAGGAGCATGAATTACGTCAAAGTCCAAGGTCACCTTGTGGGAGTGAGAAGAACAGGTGATGGGACCGGTCTCCAAGGAGATATATGCCGGGGTGAGAGGTCGATTATCAAACCCGACCAAGGCAACGGGGAACTTCTTCTTAGAGAAAGGAATCTTATTCTGTTCGGAGAAGGTCTGGTCCACAAAGTTCCCTCCTGCGCCGGAATCAATGAATGCTGCTGTGGAGGTGCGGAAAGTAGGACCAGAAAGAGAAACGGGAATGGTCAATTTTTTAGGGAGTTCCCTCCTGGATAGGGGACAAGAAGATTTAGCACCCAGGGAGAGCCCCTTCGTACTCACTGGGTTTGGTCATTTCCCGGAGATGGTGGACAGTCACGGGTCCGCTGCTCAGAAGATCCGCACTGATAACACGACTCTCCGGTTGGGTGAAGTTGTCGTAAGGGTACCCGAGGACTCTGGACTCCAAGTTGCATCGGCTCTGGGGCTTCCAGCGCAGGCAGCGGGGAGAAGACAGGTCTCGGGAAGTAGAGAACCTGGAGAATGGAGCATGGAAAGGCGTAGACCGGGGCTGCTGACACAGAGCGCGGCATACCTGAAGACGCTGTCCATACGAATGGCCAGGGTGATGAGGTCCTCCAGAAGTCCTGGCCTGGGTTGAGAAGCAAGTTCATCCTTCAGAGAATCCGATAGGCCTTTCCAGAAGACGGAGACTAAGGCCTCCTGACCCCAACGAGTCTCAGCTGCTATGGTCCTGAATTCCAAGGCGTATTGGGCCACAGGCCGACGTCTCTGTGAAAGCTGCAGCAGGGAATCAGAAGCAGTCTCTTGTCATGCGGGGGTATCGAAGACCTGTCAAAAGTCTCGTCTGAAGGCTGCGTAATCTCGGGTAATATCGGGGCGCAGTTCCCAGATCGGGGAGGCCCATGCCAGTGCATTACCTGTGAGCAGGCTGTAGACATAAGCCACCCTTTTCCGACCAGTGGAATAAAGCTGCGGAGCCATCTCGAACTGGATCTCGCATTGATTGAGAAAGCCACGACAAGTGTGGGGATCCCCCGCGTACGGCTTCGGAGCCGGAATCTTCGGACCTGGGGATGAAGTGGATATCGGATCTGACTGCGCCGGTGGTGCAGCCGCAGGTGGTGCCTGAAGAGAAAGGTCCTGTACGTGTTGGGAGAGGAAAGCCACTTGATCCATTAATGCCTGAATTTGTTGGTACATGGCCGTCATCATAGAGTCCACGTCTGTCTGGTCTGCGTCTTGTGGGCTCGACATAATGTTACGCCAGTGCTGCCCGCAGACCAGACCCATCCCGTATACTGAGGTGAGGGACGTATATGAGCACGCATCCACAGCAAAAGGAGCATGTCCGGAGTGTGGTGTTTTAGGCGTTGCCAGGCCAGTTGGTGTAAGCTTTAGCAATACTTGCCGGTACCGGTAAAGAAGTGTCGTCATCGTTGCCGTTAGCCAAGGTCAGGGATTGGAGAATTTCGGAAGGTCGGTGTCCAAGCAGGTGTCGAGAGCCAGAGATAGATGTCCGCCAAGCCAAGTCATAACCTGAGAGAATAAAGAGTGAAAGTGCCAGCGTAGTGATCCACAAGTGGAAACTATGTCGAGCAATGAGTGAGTGACAGGACAGGCAATATAAAGTGCGGCTGACCAATCAGAAGTGGAGGCAGACCTGGAGGAGTGCGTGGAGCTATCTTGGATAGGTCCACTTGATTGGCAGGCAGGTGAGTACTTTTATTTTGGCAGGACAACCTGTTCGTATGCTGGGGGCGTGGTTTCACTGCTAGTGCAGTAAATAAATTATCTTCATCTGGCGCTGTCCATGCGCGCGCCCGGGACACATGGCAGCCGCATGGGAGAGGGAAGGCTTAGGAGCAGAGACGCACCGCCGGGGACGGTGGGGAACCTCCAGGACAGCAGAAGGTAAGCGGCGCCGGCGAGGGGCATGCACCACGGCTGCAGCGGGAAGCGACCGAGGTGGAGGAGGGGCCGGGCCGCGGGCACCGCGATCCCCGAATCCTCACAGGATTGGAATCAATGGCATTACCATGAAGATACAGGGAATGATGGTACAAGAATGAGTGATGAGAGTTGAGCTATGGATCTGTATTAAATACTAAAACAAAATAATGACTACCTTTCTTAAATAAAAGGAAAATGGATGATATTAATTCTTAAATCTTATCTCTATAATATGTCTTTAATTACAATGGATAGTAATTTTATTTATCTATTGATTGTGTCTGTGTCAGTTTTGTAAGTGTTCCTGTCCAGGCTTTGGCTGGAACCAGTCTTTACCTGGCTACTGTGGACATTTTGATTACTGGCATCCTGCTATATTGGCTTCATCTGTTCTAGGGCTTAAATACCAGCCAGTGACTTCAAGCCCCTACATCAGACTTGTATGTGTTTCCCTGTGTTCCTGGCCAACTTGGGTTATAGTTACTGAGCCTTCCTTGTTTGCGAGTCTTCCCTGTGTGCCTGGCCACCTTGAGTTCTAGTAGTTGAGACTTCCTTGTTCGTGAGCCTTCTCTGTTGCTGTGCCTAGTCTGTTTCTGAGCCTTCCTTGTTCGTGATCCATCCTGTGGCTTCCCTGTTCTGGAGGCTAGCCTATTCATTTGAAATCTCTATTGCTGAACCCTGCCTGCTTACCGACTACGGATACTCTTAGAGGGCTCTGTCCCTGAGCTCTGGTTGGACTTCAGCCCTGCGGGTCTGTTTCCTGATCAGAGTGTCAGTGTGTCTGTGTGTGTGTCTGTGTGGGGGAGGGGGAGAGTGTGTGTGTGTCTGTGTGTGTGTGTGTGTCTGTGTGTGTGTGTTTGGACGGGGGGAGACAAAGAGTGTGTGTCTGTTTGGGGGAGGGGGATAGTCTGTGTGTCTGTGTGCATGTGTGTTTCTGTGTCTGTGTGTCTGTCTGTGTGGGGGGGGAAGGAGGGAGGGGGAGAGAGTGTGTGTTTTTGTGTGGTAGATGGGGGAGTGTGTGTCTCTGTGTGGGAAAGGGGTGTGTGTCTGTGTGTCTGTATGGGGGAGGTGGAGAGAGAGAGTGCATGTGTGTGTGTGAGCAAGGGGGAGTGTGTGTGTGTGTATAGAAGATAAAGGGGGAGAGTGAGTGTAAGGCAGAGCTCATATACTCCGCTTGCTTGTGAGTGTGAGCTCTTACCGTGCTACGCAGCTGTAGCACATGTGATCCCTTATCATAGTGATGATGGAGCGTGGCTATGATGTTACAGATCTGGTTCACCGTGATTGGTTGAACCGCACACGTGACACGGCCGCCACTTGAAAATACATGCAACCCTTCTATGGTACCCCACCTGACATGAGATTGGGGGGTACACTCCTTCTGGTCACTCTGAGTGGTCTTGGTGCTGTGACCTGCTGGTAAACAGGAGGGCTGAGTGCTCCGCGGTGTTGTGGGGAGAGTCCAGGACAGTGACAAAAGGTGTGGTGTGGGACAGGCTACCTTGTTCTCTCAGGGTGCACAGCGTCTCAAGCCTGCAGGGATCCCCTGGGGTCTCCAGAAGAGAGACCCCAACTGACACTCCATTCTCCATACACAGGAACAGGGACACACACAGCAGCTTCTTTTCTGTGGATCTTTATTCAGCATAAGTGTGCAGACAGCATACAGCATGATATCACAGGCATGGTGTAATCTCTGCCTCTCTGCTCATGGCAGCTTGAATTCCCCCCCTCCTTACCCAGGTGGGGCAAGAGGGGGAGACCTCTTCTTAGCTTCTTATCTCTCTCAGCTCTTTCTCTAGACTAACTGATCACTGACTGAATTTGGGAATATGTATCAATTTGAATATCCTCAGGGAGTGTCTCCAGCTTTGAATCATTACAACTCAAAGCTGGATACCGATTGGCTCACACACACATCAGAGGGTGTTCCAACCCATATCCACCCTTTGGATTAACACATTCAAATGTTGCTTAGGCCTGCCCCTGAATATTGCTACATACTCAGAACTGAAATGCAAAACAGACCAACTGAAGGAATTAACCTTTCCACTGCCTGTTCTAACAGGACTGACAGAGGAAAGGCCCAGAAGAATACATAGCTGCCGAAGGCCAGGCTATATACACATTTTTTGTCTTTTTAAAACGCGGTCATACAATCACACTCTGTCGTGTGTGCACATGTACTAGGAGTGGCCTCGAAGGGATCCTGCAATTTGTGCTTGGTGCGTGCACGCACAAGCACTATCGCACACAGTATAATCCCAGCCTAACGGAGAAAGTGTGGGGGGAGTGTGCGTAACGGGGAGAGTGTCAGGGGGGACAGACAAGAGAGACGGGAGGTGAGAGATGGACGAGAGACGGGAGGGGCGAAGGTTGGGGTTCCCCAGAATTTCACAATCGAATTCTGGAGTTCCCTAAACAAAAAAGGTTGAAAAACACTGCCATAGAGCATTGAATAACACTGCATGCTGTATTTATCAGCACAAACAGAAAAATCTGTTATTTTTAAGAAAACAAGCTCAATAGTGGTATACATAGGTGAATTCACAACAATTTACAACGTGTAAGGTGTTTTTTTGTTTGTTTTAACATTTGAGATCTTTCAATTTGGCAGAAGAGGGATTTGTGAGAAGTCAAAAAACATCTTGAGGCAAAGAAAGGAATCTGTTACAACTGCTGGAGGATTGCTTTGTCTTGTTCATGCTGTTTATGCTCATCCTCTTCCACCTGCTACTACTCATTGACCAGCTGTTTCACTTCCAAAACTAATTTTGATTCTGAGCTTTACAAATCATTACACCATTTTATTTTGGGTTAACTTATTTTACTTGTAAGTTAAATAAAACTATTTTTTACTTACCATGAAACAAACACTAGCAAGATGACTGAAATAATTACTTAGATTTAAGAGTGATAAGTAAATTTTCTGCATTGATATTGTTTTGAGAAAAATTATTTATTGACTGTTTAATTGTGCTTACTTACAGTTAATTATTGTTTGCATTGATAGATTTAAGTATTTCTAGCGCTTAATTTACATATTAAAACAAGTATTTCTTTAATAGATGTTTTTTATAGCAATAAAGGGTTCCAAATTGACATAGAAAGTGTAGTAATTTTTCCAAAGTTTACATAATATTTACTTATTCTAGCTCCTTCATGAATTGTGCATGCCGAGTAATTAATTTTATTATAACTTTCTTGTCAAGTTTTGAGCACGTATGCAAATCCAACAAAAATAATGCTACGTAATTTCAATAATGATTAGGGTTCAGAATGTCAGTCCATGCACATCTTGCCACATATACTGTACAATATGTGAACTTTGAGCAGCCGTTCCAGGAATATCCATCTTTTGGAAGTGTGAGCAGGTGGTCTCTTTGGAGTCTCAAATTATTGATCTGAAGAGACAATTTGCAACACTGAGGAACCTCTGCAATTCTGAAATGAGTTTATTGCTCACCGAGAAGGCCCTGGCTGGGACTGGTGGTGCAGAGGTTAGAGCTGAGACTAAGGACCAGGAAGAGGCATGTAGCTGGTTAAGAGTTAGAAGTTCAAACAGGGGGAAGAGGAAGATCAGTTCTGAGTTGACCAATCCCAATATATTTGCCAGATTGAGTGAAGATATTGGGGGAGTCATGGCAGGAATGACAAGGCGGGGGAGATTGATTCCTATAACAGCAAGGGGAATAGTCCTTCTAGCACAGAGGAGACTGAGGACACTCAGAGGGCTAAGCACGTTGCTGTTGTAGGGAACTCCATAAATATGAGGATAGAGAGGGCAATCTGTCTCCTCCCTCATATTCTCCTCTCACAATAACATTGTAGCTAAAGTCTGTACGTTTTTCCTCCATAAAATTGCAAAGCTACGCCCTTTCCTCTGTCGCTGCTATAATACACTTATTCTCTCCCGTCTTGACTATTGCAACCTTCTACTGTCCAGTTTTCCTGCCTCTCACGTGTCTCCCCTACAATCGATCCTAAACACTGCTGCTAGAATTGCGTTACTCTCTCCTAAATCTGTCTCAACATTTATCTTATTGAATCTCTCTGTTGGCAACCAATGTAATCTTATATTGCTTTCAAACTTCTCCTTCTCTCTTTTAAGGCAATACACTTCTCTGCCCCGCTTTACATCTCAGCCCTAATTTCTCGCTATACAAATGCCCAACTCTTGCTTTCTGCTCAAGGATATCTTCTGTCTACCCCTTTGTATCTAATTCCCTTTAATCTTTAAGCCTTTAATCTTCTCACTAAGTGCCCCACACCTCTTGACTGCCTTTCCAACTCAATATATGACTAGTACATCTCACTCCACATTTAAGAACCATCTTAAAACACACATCTTTAATGAAATCCCATGCGTGTGGTTTTTATCCCCTTTAGGCCTCTCGAATGCTTTAAAATCTGATCATGGGCATCTGAGTTCAGATCTGTATTGAATTCAAACTCAGATTCAACATAATCTGAAAAATTGAGGTTCTAAATATTGATTTTCCCACTTCCTTCTGTCATGCCTGTATGCTCGCAGACCTGGCCAGTCCCCAGTACTGAGATGGGAAGGGTATTACCACGCACCCACAGCAGTGAGGGCGTGCCCGTAGTGTGGTATGGCATTGCCGGGCCTGTTGAGAGATGGTTAGATATACTTGCAACGCCTTTGGAGTACAGAGTAAGAGTAGTGGTGTCCGTGCGCCAGAGTCCAGGGATACAGAAGTCAGAGTTGTCAAGTTCTTAAGCCAAGTCCAGGGGTTACAGAGGTCAGCAAGGTAGAGTCTGTAGGCAGGGTTCAAGGGCAACAGAGAGCAGAGTAGTCCAGGACGAGCAGAGGTCAAACCAGGCAAATCCAGGGGTAAGCAGGAGCAAGAACAAAGCTGGAACACAGAGGAGAGCCAAGCATAGGACTGCACACACAGAGGTAACAAGAGCTATGCAGAGCAATGAGAGAAAGGACAGATAGGGGTTACAAAGGAGGGAACACCAATAGGAGAGAGAGGAGGAGCAAAGGGAGAAGTGGGAGACAGCAGGGATAGGTGAGGAGGAGAAGAGGAGGAGACAGGTGAGCCAATGAGGGAGATGGCCTGCAGGGCATGAGAGGAGGAGCCAGGAGGCTGAGAAACCCTAGAAGAGGCGCGTGTGTGCGCGCACCCTCTGTAAGATTAGAGTGCGCGTTCACAGGCTGCGTCACAAGGCACGAGGAGCGCCGCGCTGCTTGGAGCACCAACTGAGGATGAGGGAGGAATGGAGGGACAAGCCACCGGAGTAGAGGGGAAAGAAGTAGAGACCAAGGGGGGCCGTGAGCCGGGAACGCTACAGCAGGGAACCGGGGAACGAGCGGGTGCGCGAGCCTTGCGGGGAGCTCGCGCTGATGCTGAGATGGCATCAGAGACTGCCAGAGGGGTACGGCTGCGGGCAGAGGAAGGGAGGCAAGCAGGGGAAGAACCAGAGAGGGAAGGTAAGCGTGGGACATCAGGGACACATGGAGGGGAAGGAATCCCCTGAACCGTCACAGTATCCCCCCCTTGAGGATCGATCTCCGAGCGATCCATTCATGGTTTCTGGGGAAATTTTAGATGAAACTGCTGAATGAGATTAGGAGCATGAATGTGACGTGCTGGAACCCATGACCGCTCCTCCGGACCGTTGCCCTTCCAGTGAACGAAGAACTGGAGCTTGTTTTTTGACCAGCGCGAGTCAATGAGAGATTGGACCTCGTACTTTTGTTGTCCTAGGGTGGACACTGGGTTGGGTTTACAGGAAGGGTCCGGGAAGTGCGAGCTCTGGACAAAAGGCTTTAGTAGGGACATGTGAAAAACGGAAGGGATCCTTATGGTGGGAGATAGATCTAGGCGGTAGGCGACTGGGTTGATTCTCTCTACGATTTTGAACGGGCTCAGAAATCTTGGTGACAGCTTGGGAGATGGAGTTTTAAGCCTGATATTCTTTGATAACAACCACACTCTGTCACCAGGCTTGAATGAGGGACCTGGTTGCCGACGACGATCTGCTTTGTTTTTTTGCTTAGCGACAGCAGATTGTAGGGACTTAAGGATCTGTTTCCAAGAATTTTGGAGAGTCGTGACATGGGAGTCAGCTGCAGGAACGCCAGAAGGGGGGTAGGAGAGGGGAAGACTGCTAGGGTGAAAGCCGAAATTAATGAAAAAAGGAGACTCTTGAGTAGACTCATTCTTAAGAGAGTTGATCGCAAATTCGGCCCAAGGTAACAGGTCCACCCAGTTGTCTTGTGACTCCGACACGAAACATCTGAGATATTGCTCTAGGGTTTGATTCATCCTTTCGGTCTGACCATTGGTCTGAGGATGGTATCCGGAAGAAAAAGAAGGGAAATTCCGAGTCTCCATAGAGATGTGTTTCCAGAGTTGCTCCAAAATTGGGAGCGGCAAGAGGAGGCCAGAAGGTTTGTGATGGAGCGTTTTACTCTGGGCACATACTGGACAAGCACTAGTAAAGTCAAAGATGTCTTTGTTCATATTCGGCCACCAGAAAGTCCGTTTAATAAGGTCTGCTGTCCTCTTGAAGCCTGGATGACCGGCAGATCTAGAGGAATGTCCCCAAGTAGAATCTTGTGGCGAAATCATGGGGCTGCGTATAAGCGTCCTTCTGGTACCCTTAACCTGCTGGGAATGTGGGCCTGGGCTTTGTTGATCTCATCCAACACATCAAAGTTATTAGCAGAGATTATGCATTTGGCAGGAAGAATTGGTTACGTGGCTTCATTAGATTCATTTTCCGTGGCGAACTGGCGATAGAGAGCGTCCGCTTTGACATTTTTGGTACCAGGAATGTACGAAATGGTATAGTTAAAGCGGGAGAAGAAGAGAGACCCCCGAGCTTGGCGAGATCCCAACCATCGGGCCCCTCGATATACAGCAAATTTTTGTGGTCGGTGAGGATGGCAACAGGTTCCTTGGGGCCCTCTAAAAGATGCCTCCACTCTTGAAGAGCCAGTTTAATGGCCAAAAGTTCACGATTACCAACATCATAATTTCTTTTGGCAGACGAAAATTTTCGCGAAAAATAAACCACCACAGGGATGGAGTCTTTCTTGGGGGGAAGACCTCTGGAGAGAACTGCACCAGCTCCTACGTCCAAAGCATCGACTTCCAAAGTGAAGGGAAGAGAGGTATCCGGGTGGCGTAGGATGGGTGCAGACACGAAGGCTTTCTTAAGAACCTCGAATGCAACAATAGCTTCAGGGGACCAGGACGTGGGATCGGTGCCTTTCGTGGTCAACGCGGTGATGGGAAGAGCAATAGAAGAAACATTTTTGATGAATTTCCTGTAATAATTGGCAAAGCCGAGGAAACGCTGCACAGCCTTGAGCGAGTTAGGCAGCGGCCAGTCAAGAACAGACTTTAATTTTTCTGGATCCATAGAGAAACCTTGGTTAGAGATAATGTAACCTAGGAAGGCAGTAGAAGTCTGGTGGAACAAACATTTCTCCATCTTGGCGTATAGGTGGTTAGAACGGAGCCTAGACAGCACCAGTTTGGTATGGTGAATGTGTTCATCCAGGTTTTTAGAAAAAATGAGAATGTCATCCAGATATACTATGACAAATGTGCCCAACACATCCCGGAAGATGTCGTTCATGAATTCTTGAAAGACGGCAGGAGCATTGCATAAACCAAAGGGCATAACCAGATACTCATAATGTCCAGATCGCGTATTAAACGCGGTTTTCCATTCGTCTCCTTCCCTTATGCGAATGAGATTATAGTCCCCTCATAGATCGAGCTTGGAAAAGATAGAGGCCCCCTGAAGACGATCAAACAGTTCAGAGATTAAGGGAAGGGGGTACCGATTCTTTACCATAATTTTTTTGAGTCCGCGAAAGTCGATACATGGCCTAAGTGATCCATCCTTTTTCTTCACGAAGAAGAAGCCTGCCCCAGCAGGGGAGGTAGAATTGCGTATGAATCCCTTCTCCAAATTTTCTTGGATGTAGGACGTCATGGCCACAGTTTCAGGAACGGACAAAGGATACGATTTTGACTTTGGAAGGACGGTCCCTGGAATCAAATCGATAGGACAATCGTATGGATGATGGGGAGGTAGAACCTCAGCTTGTACCTTGTTGAACACATCCAGGAACTCATGATAAACCGTCAGTAGAATCGATAGATTGGAAGGAACGGAATCCAGACCGGCAAGCACTGCAACAGGAGGAGCCGTGAAAACAGACTTAGTGGAAGAAGGCCACTGGATAGGCTGGGTGCCGGTCCATTCAATGCGCGGATTGTGGAGTTGAAGCCAAGGCAATCCTAAAATAAGTTGAACAGTAGGAGAATGGAAGATATAAAAAAACTATTACCTCTTTATGACCATCTGCCAAGGTCAGCGTGAGAAGAATGGACTCCCAGATGATAAATGCTGGCTGGAGCGGGCGACCGTCGATGGCCTCGAGACCAATAGGTGCTTTTCTTTTAACCATAGGAATTTGGTTCTCAGAGGCGAAGGTTTGATCCAGGAAGTTACCACCAGATCCAAAGTTGATGAAAGCTTTTACCTGCAGGAGAAGGTCAGGACCCTCCAGAGTAGCAGGAAGCATAAACTTTTTAGGGAGGTTTTCAAGGAGAGAGGGGCAGGAAGAGACAGTACCCAGTAGAAGCCCCTCTACCTTTACTGGGTATTCCCATTTCCCGGCTTCAGGGTACAACTCTGGAGACGATGTTCCGAAGAACCACTGTAGAAACACAGTCCCTTCTGACGGCGTCGTATTCTCTCCGCGGCCCAAAGTTGTTGGCTACCGATTTGCATCAGCTCCGGGGCATCCAGTGCCAGGAGAGGTGAAGTAGGTGACCTGTGAGAAACAACAGGGGAAGGAAGAGAACGAGAACAGTGTCTCTCGTGCCGTCGTTCCTGGGTACGCTGGTCCATACGCACACTAAGAGTAATCAACTCCTCCACGGAAGAAGGCCGGGCATGAGTAGCAAGATAATCCTTCAAGGTGTCAGAGAGACCATGCCAGTATGCGGCGGCTAGTGCCTCATCATTCCATTGAGTCTCTGCGGCGAGAGTACAGAACTCGATCGCGTACTTGGCAGCATATCTTCGGGCCTGTGAAATATGGAAGAGAGAGAATGCGGCTGATTCGTGCCGTGCAGGAGTATCAAATACTTGCTGAAATTCTCGCCTGAATAAAGGATAATCTTGGGTTAGTTCGCTCTTAATTTCTCAGAGGGGGGAAGCCCAAGCGAGGGAGTCACCGGTAATCAAGGCGTAGATGTAAGCCACCTTAGAACGACCGGTGGGAAACTGAGAGGGGGACATCTCGAATTGCACCTCGCATTGGTTAAGGAAATTGCAGCAAGCGAGGGGGTCTCCATCGTAGCGATTAGGCGGTGGAATGCGGGGTCCAGAGTTAGCATAGGTCATAACAACCGGGGGTGCTGGAGCCATTGGTGTCTCCTGAAGGGAGAGATTAGCCAATTGCGTTGATACTGTGGACAGTTGATTGCTCATGAATTGTAAGGCCTCAAGTGAAAAACCTGTACCCACCTCAGGGGGGTCTTCATTTGTTGGGCTCTGCATAATGTCACGCCTGTATGCCCGCAGACCTGGCCAGTCCCCAGTACTGAGGTGGGAAGGGTATTACCATACACCCACAGCAGTGAGGGCGTGCCCGGAGTGTGGTATGGTGTTGCCGGGCCTGTTGAGAGATGGTTAGATATACTTGCAACGCCTTTGGAATACAGAGTAAGAGTAGTGGTGTCTGTGTGCCAGAGTCCAGGGATACAGTAGTCAGAGTCGTCAAGTTCGTAAGCCAAGTCCAGGGGTTACAGAGGTCAGCAAGGTAGAGTCCGTAGGCAGGGTTCAAGGGCAACAGAGAGCAGAGTAGTCCAGGACGAGCCAAGGTCAAACCAAGGAATTCCAGGGGTAAGCAGGAGCAGGAACAAAGCTGGAACACAGAGCAGAGCCAAGCATAGGACTGCACACACAGAGGTAACAAGAGCTATGCAGCGCAATGAGAGAAAGGATAGTCAGGGGTTACAAAGGAGGGAACACCAATAGGAGAGAGAAGAGGAGCAGAGGGAGAAGTGGGAGATAGCAGGGATAGGTGAGGAGGAGAAGAGGAGGAGATAGGTGAGCCAATGAGGGAGATGGCCTGCAGGGCATGAGAGGAGGAGCCAGGAGGCTGAGAAACCCTAGAAGAGGCACGTGTGCGCGCGCCCTCTGTAAGATTAGAGTGTGCGCACACAGGCTGCGTCACGAGGCGCGCGGAGCGCCGCGCCGTGGGAGCACCCACTGAGGATGAGGGAGGAATGGAGGGACAAGCCACCGGAGGTGAGGGGACAGGAGTAGAGAACAAGGGGGGCCGTGAGCCGGGAACGCTGCAGCAGGGAACCAGGGAACGAGCAGGTGCGCGAGCCTTGCGAGGAGCACGCGCTGACGCCAAGATGGCATCAGAGACTGCCGGAGGGGTACGGCTGCGGGCAGAGGAAGGGAGGCAAGCAGGGGAAGAACCAGAGAGGGAAGGCAAGCGTGGGACGTCAGGGACACATGGACGGGAAGGAATCCCCTGAACCGTCACAGCTTCATGGCCTGTACACCAATTTTGTTGAAGGAAGGGAGAGTGTGTGCTGGGAATTGGAGGAGAGAAACAGAAAGAGAGAGAGAGAGAGAGACAGAGAGAGTAAGACATACATAAAGAGAGACACAAGCAAGCAATTTTGTTAAATGTTATTATGTTTTTGTTTTGTAATTTGTGAAATATTATTTTCTTTTAGTTTTTAACAGTATTTCATATTTTGTTTTGTGTTTTTTTATTATTATGAGTGGTGGCAGCCAGGGCAGGAGGGGTTATGCCCATGTCCATCCTGGGATATTGAGGAGGTTAACTTTGTCAAGATCAGTTGGCAATGAGGGCGGAAGAGCCTCAGCAGCCGTAGATGTACCAGTGCACCTCTGAAAGAAACTCTGGCAGCAGGACTACACTCTATGAGGGACTGAAACTTTGAATCCATTTTAATACGGTTGGCGCAGTTATTTTATTTTTCTTTGTAGATGTACCAGTGCATTTTCCTGCTGATACCAGGCGTCTGAGTAGCTATAGAACTTTGGCTACTGCAACCCAGTTGTGAGCTTGCCTCAGGAACCAGCTGCTTCCATTTCTTTTCAGTCTGTGTCAGTGGAACATGTTGTGTCGGTGATTAGCCCTGTTTTAGAGGAAGCATGCAGTAGTGAGGCTTTGCAGGCTATTAGGCTATTTGTTGGATACTCTGATTTTTTCAGGGCCTCCTTTGTCACAGCTAGTTCCACTGTGTCATTGACCACCTGATACTCTCTGTATCCTGACAGAGACTGCTGAGGATTCCTGCGCACAGGTCCTGCTTGTGTGCAAGGAGCAGATACAGCTGCATGTGTTACTTGTGTATGTAAATCAGGATTGTGTAGGGGGTTGCTGCAGGAGGGCCCAGTTTTAGCCAAAGGTGGTATGATTTGAAGAGTTTGGAATTTGGATATGATTTCAGCTGCATCAACTGAGCCAGCTACGCCCAGCACATCTACTGCTGTTTTGGCTTCTTAAGTTTGCACACAGGAAGCCTCTTCAGGTGGGGATGTTGGGGTTCAGGAGGTGGAACTGCAAGCAGGAGGAGTTGATATGGTCATGACCGCTTGTTGCCCATTGTAACAGGGTGAAGTCAGGTACTGATAGTTATGCCTGGGAAGCGTACATCTGAGTCCTTCATCCAACACTCAGAAGGTTAACCCAGGAAGAATGGTTGGGCAATCAGGAAGTAAGCAGAGACAGCTGACAGCCACCTTGAAAAGGAAGTTAATGCTTGTGGAAGGTGGCTGCCTCAGACTACAGAGCTGTCCTGTGCAAGCTGCTAGCCAGATGGATTTCCAACCCTCTCTTTAAAACACAGTAAGAACTTTGATATTGTTCCCTGATTGTTGTGGTGTATATTTAAGTGTTGGGAACTGGACATAGCCAGCCAACCCGATAGCTAGTAGAAGGTAAGGGAAGGGTTCCCTATAAACAGTGCTACAGCAAAATGGGGTACAATGGCAATTGTTGCTTAAATATATATATATAAACAGGTTAGGACAAGGTCTAAATAAATAATTGAGAGTATTGGACCCAGTGCATCATAAAGCAGGAAGTGGTATAATAGAGTATTCTGTCTTTAGTGAGGGTACATTTGTAGTGCTAGAAAAGCACCTCACTGGACTAAAAAAACTCTCTTACCTGCGGCACTGTTACTGGTCAGCAACTCCCCCTGAATCCATAAGTGGGGAGAATCAAAACTCTTCTTTAGAACCTTAGTCCATTTTTTGCGTGCATCACGCTGGGTAAGTAAGCATAGTGATGATTATCCAAGGATGGCAGCGGAGCACAGCTGAAGGATGGGGTCAACACCAGCAATGAAGGGGTTAAAAATACTTCTTTAATGAAACATGGTGCAAAACGGGGGGAGAGAGTTGTTGCTGTCTCCCCCCGTTTTGCACCATGTTTCATTAAAGAAGTATTTTTAACCCCTTCATTGCTGGTGTTGACCCCATCCTTCAGCTGTGCTCCGCTGCCATCCTTGGATAATCAACCCGATAGATAGGGCTTGGATTGTTAGTAAGTTCTCCCTATGAGGAGTAGGTGTTATTTTTCTAAAGTTTTGTGTTGCCTTAAGGGACAGTGTGCCCAAATGTTTAGTTCTGCAGTGGAGAAATAAAACCACTTAACATTTGCTTTAATCTGAAACTATACGTGTGGACTATTGTCTGACCTCGCCTACACGCCATCATGCCAAACCCATTTTATCCAAAGACTGAGCTATTTGAACTTGGAGAATCTGTGGTGACATTGGCAATAGTGATTGTAGTTCTGCCAATGAGCTTAGCGAGGAGCGTCCTGGAAAAGGTGAGGTGGAGGTGCCTCTCGTTGAAAACACGGGGGAAGTCCCAAGGCTTGCCCTCCTGGCATTCCAGACTCATCCTAAAGCTCGCAGGCATCACAGGGGAGCAGGAGCCTGCCCAGAGGAGCCACAAGCATGGTGTGAGTGTAATGTTGCGTGTAACAAGGCGGGACCCCGGTACTGAGGTGGGAAAATATGAAACTGTGCACCCACAGCAGCGGGGGCACACCTGAAGAGTGGGTTGTCAGCGTAGCCGGGTCTGGATTGGAGAGATCGGGGTAGTTCAGATACTTGCCGGAGTCCGGGGGCAGAGCCAGTGGGATGGTCGGAGTCCGTTGTGCAACGGTCCGGGTTTGGAGCCAGGAGATTGGTAGAGTGTCTGTAAGCCATGATCAGGGATGGAGAGGTGCAGGTAGTCAGAGGCAAGCCAGAGTCGTTATCCAGAGTGGGTCCAATAGTCAAGCCGGGGTTTTTATCCAGAGGGGTCTAATAATCAAGCCAGGTCGGCACACAAGAAAGCAACAGAGAGACAGCAACAAGGCACAAGTCAAGACACAGCAAATGCAGGAACACAAGGCTACACAGGTTTATGCTCAGCAAGGTGAAAGTGAAAGTCTTTTATGTAAAACATACAGGACACCTGCAAGCTCATATTGAACCCCCAAAATATCCACAACTTATATATAAGCATATAAGTGTCACAGAGGAGTGCTACTGAGCATGGCAATATATATTTAAAACCAGAGACAGAACATGAGACACAGACCGAGCTCAGTGCACACCCAGTGAAACTTATACTCGGTACAGTGCCTAAATATATATGTATAGATATCTATTAAATAAAATGGTCTTTCAGTTTAACATTTTGGCCAAAGTGTTGTAAGCCCCTGAGCCACTAAATGGCAGACCACATCTCAAGGGTCCCTAACACTAATATAAATTCTTAATAACCTGTGCATTACCAGGAAGAATGATTTATAATAAATCTGTCAAAATTAGTTGCATAGTTCTAAGTCTGATTGAAGCTTTTATTAACCTGTACATTACCAGGAAAAGCACTCTGTATTAGATTTGTCACAATCCTACTGCAAGCAAGCAAGTTCCCCTGAGAGTGGGAGATGCTATGGAGTGAGCTTTTAACTACTTAAATGTGGGTGGGGTTGAGCTTCAACAAGATAGGAAGTGGCACCGTCCAATCAGCTAAGACCAGCTGAACAAGAATTGTAAAACATACAGGACACCTGCACGCTTATATTGAACCCCCATATTGAATCGCTAGGTTTTATGCTTATTACTTATTATGAATTTATTATATGTATTGGTATATCTATACACATGTATTGAGGTATTTGAAGTACTTCATTTTTAACCTTTTTATGATATATGAACATTAATTAATATTACTTTACTATTTTATGTTTTCACAGTAGCATAGTCTTTCTTTACTATTGGATGTTGTTATTGTTATTATTGTAGTTTGTAATATGTCACTATTGAAATGCTGGGGTACCTTGTTTATTCTCTCTTTGTAGAGTTTGAAATTATACAGATTCCAATTATAATTGTGCTCTTTTTGAGGGCGTAATCATTACAAATTGATGTACCAATCACATTTGAGACACTCCAGTATATATGTATAGCCATCACTGTTCACGAACATTCCCTTTGATAAAGTTGCACTATTGTGACGAAACGCGTCAGGGACGTACATTACGACATTACGTCATCACGTCGCATGCACGCTTTACGGCCGGAGCGTGTATGATGCTGCATTGAGGCCTACTCCAATACCACACTGCATGGAGGACTTCAACTGATCATTCAGAGGACGACGCTGTCGGGTGCATTGTTCGGAGGATTCCTGTTGGACTGCTAACGTGTCACGAGACGTGCCTGCCTCGGTGGTAATTTATATCACAAATTGCTTGTTTTTCACATATACTTTGTGAGTGTTTTTAATCCCTCCACTATCCCCTTCCCTATATTAAATGTACAGTATTACACTATGGGGCGTGCGCTCTCTGTCTTCTTTTTGTTCATATATATATGTAATGGGTTTCCCCCCCCCCCCCAATCGCAGATTATAGGGTGGGGGTGCAGGAAACATATATTGTTACTCAGCGTGGTGCACTACCTGTTGGCTCACAGGAGGGCTGAGCTTCCGCCACGGGAAACCTGGGGCACAATACTAGCATATACTATTACAATGATGCAGCGCCTCCACCTGCGATGGCTCCCGCCAGAGGGGGAGTGGTTCCTCGCAGGACAATACCCAATAACCACATACAACTGATTGTATACACAGGCGGCACACTTTACTTGAGTACGGCTCATTCCGCAAGCCGGGATATGTCCCGGCTTGCGAGCCGCACTCCCTCAGCATGCCGCGCATCACCGATGCGCGGTCACGCGTCATCGGGTGCCTGTGCCGCCTGTACGCGTGCCCAGGGCTCCCCGAGGGAGCCCTGGTGTCGCGCGGATGTGAGGACGGCGGTGGGACGTTCCGGGGGACCCGGCGGACCCGGTGAGGAGAGGGGGAAGCCCCGATCGGCGGGCCTCTCCTCCGAGGCTTCGGCGCGCGCCCGGCACCCTCCGGCGCGCGCCAGGTTACTGCTGCGGCCGAGAATGGGCAAATGCTCGAATAAACTCGGCCGCAGCAGTAAGAACGAATACCTTTTTACTGATATGACTAGAACATGCAAGGTCAACAAATAGTAACAGGTGTCCCTTTCTAAAGGTAACCTGACTCAACGTTTCCTAAAGGTTAACGCTAACGGACACCACGGCGGGTGTCCACACTTAATGCGTCACGGCGGACGCTACTGCCCCAACACAATAATCCCACCCTCAAGTCAGTGAGTCCCACCCAAAGTCTTGCACTCCCAATACATAGACCAGCGTGTGTGTATTTGTGTGTGACTGTGCAGTCACTATGTCAATTGATAGGCCTTGTTGGTGCACGTGAGTAGATGCGTTACCTGCCCGGGCTCCAGCCGCGGGTACTGCTATACCGCAAGAGAAACGCTGGGGTGTCCTCCAAAGGTGGGGTGAATTCCGGCGTGGATAATATCACCGCTTCTTCTGCCGTCGGTACCTTGATGATAACCGGGTTGATGTCCACAGGCTGCAGTCAATCCGTACTGAGCCTCCGCACTTATAGTCTAGCGGTCCCTTAGAGACCAAGCTTAGGCCCAAGCCTTTCGGCGGAAAGCGCAGCGTCCACTGGATTCCTCACTAGCATATAGATAAAGGGGCAGGGTCCCTAACCTAGGGCCTGTCCTTATCACACTCCGCTAGGGTGACTCAGGGCTATCTGGGGCATAGGGGAGTACTGGCCTAATGCCAGGAGTCACGGACTCCGGCACCCTACCTCTTACCCCTAGCTACTCCAGTCGCCAACTGCGCCATGGTTCCTGCGCGTGAAATGTATCTCTATGTTGCCAACAGAGCTCCTCTATCCCTATTGGCTCCCTGGTGTCACGGGGCCGCTCCAAAGGCTCATGGGACTTGAAGTCCTCTTGCAAAGCCCTCCTCTATAGGCTAGTCCTTCGCGGGCTTTCTGGACCTTTACTGCGCAGGCGCGAGCTCCCTGTAGTCCTGGAGTGCTCCTGTTCCTCGCGCATGCGCAACGCCCCTAACAATGGCGGCGCCCTGCTCCGCGAACCGACGGAACCACCACAACTCGATACCGACCGCAACCCTTAGTACTACGCGGCTCGTGTACCAACAGGACAGAAGGTAATACCGCAAGGGGACATGGCTACATCCTCCCCCCGGTAAAATCCCCAACATCTTCGCTTGGGACACAAATCAACATAACTATATACAGCAGTTATATAATGAAAAATGCATTTGAGACATAACTTAGCACATGCATGACTCTATACAATGTTACACAACTCCGTGAGCATCACAATCACAGATTGGATCTTGCTCCGAGAACACTGCTGAGTCTCATAATGAGGTGCCCCCATCTGATCATAGGCTACCCGAGTTGGAGGATACCTGTTTCTTTGGCTCCGGCGGAGCTGTTCTTCGGCAACTTCCTCGGGGGAGTAATAAGCACAGTCCTGAGGCTCAGCCTCTTCCCTTGAGGGGAGAAATGTCTCTGAACAGACTCTGTTAGGCACAAAGCTCGGGCTCTGTGGATCCAACGGTTGGCCTGTTGGTGCCACCTGAGTAGGCTTTGGCCTACAGGACCCTTTACCCATAGCTCCTCCAGGAGATGCCCCTTCTGTGGAGTAGTCCCTTTGAGAGGGTCCCTCCAAAGGATCTTCAGTAGTGTCAGAGTGGGTCTCATTATGGACAGTCTCTTGACCCTGCTCTGATAAATCGGGCTCACCGTTGAGCGGTGTGGCCAGTATCTCAGTCTCTTCATCTTCCACTTGTGGAATGGGAAGAAGATGATTGCGATGCCATACCTTTACCCGGTCGTCAGTGTCTTTGATACGATAGACCGGGAGGCTAGGCATTTGGGATTCTATCTCATACACTCCGTCTCTCCAACGGTCGGCCAGTTTATGTTTTCCTGGGACGCCTAAGTTCCGAAGCAACACAGCGTCTCCTGGCCGAAGTTCCCGATATCTGACCTTATGGTCGTATCGCCTCTTATTATCAGCATTTAGCTTAGCGGTAGATTTCTCTGCCTGCTGATATGCCTGTTGCAAGCTGTCTTTGAGTCGTTGCACATATTTAAAATGAGTAGCATTATGTGTTCCATCCGTTGAGACTCTAAGACGCACATCCACTGGCAATCAGGCTTCCCTCCCAAACATCAGGAAGTATGGGGAGAATCCCGTTGACTCGTGTCGGGTGCAATTATACGCATGCACCAAGATTTCTACATGTCGGCTCCACTCCGATTTCTGGGCACTCTGTAGTGTTCCGAGCATGTCTAGCAATGTCCGATTAAACCGCTCGGGTAGAGCATCTCCTTCGGGGTGATATGGGGTCGTTCGGGATTTGGCAATGTTCAGCATTAGGAGCAGTTCCCTGATCAATGTACTCTCGAAATCCCGCCCCTGATCAGAGTGGAGGCGGTTGGGAAGGCCGTAATGTACAAAGTATTTTTCCCATAATATCTTCGCCACGGTGATGGCTTTCTGGTCTTTAGTAGGGAAAGCTTGAGCATACCATGTATAGTGGTCTGTGATAACCAGCACGTTGCATATTCCCCGGCTATCCGGTGCAATACACAGAAAGTCCATACACACGAGGTCCATGGGACCCGAACTCTGCAGATGACCCATGGGGGCCGCTCGGGTAGGCAGGGTTTTTCGCTGTATACACCTGGTACATCGGCGGCAATGACGCTCAACGGCCTCTCGCATCTTAGGCCAAAAAAAACGATCTCGGACCAGCCCAAAGGTTTTGTCGGTACCAAGGTGTCCATGATCATCATGAAGGGACTTCAGCACCAGAAATTGTAGGTTCTTAGGGAGGACTAGTTGTCTCCTATCCGGGTGGTTGTGATACTGTACCACCCGGTAGAGTAAGCAATTGTCTCTTTCGAAATTTTCCCACTCCCGCATGAGTAAGGCCACCAAGTTTTTGGGTGCGCGCTTAAGAAGGGCAGGGTTCTCCTTTATTACGGCTCTCCGGATGATACCAATAACAGGATCTCGCACTTGGTAATCTACTAGGTCCTTCCACCGTAGTACTTTATCAGGCGTGATATTCATCCCTTTGGGATCACAGTAAGCGGCTGGGACAGCCTGCGACTGGCATCCCAAGGAGTCAGCAGCTCGTAATTCTGAAAAGGCCACTTGGCCGTTGACGATAGCGGCCATGCTACACATAGCTCTTACGCCGGGTCCGGGGAGTTCCTCCCATTCCTCATCATCTGGAACAGCGCTTAACCCGGGTCGTCGGGAAAGGGCGTCAGCCCCTACATTTAAGGGCCCCGGCTTATATTTCATAGAGAATCTGTAACTGTTCAGGGCAGCCAACCAGCGGTGTCCGGCGGCGTCCAATTTGGCCGAGGTATTGACATAGGTGAGGGGATTGTTATCTGTCCTTACTTCGAAGGCAACCCCGTACAGGTAATCGTGTAGCTTCTCGGTAATAGCCCACTTGAGAGCCAGGAATTCTAACTTGTGGACGGGTATCGCTGCTCACTGGGTGTCAGGCTGCGGCTGATGTAAGCACAGGCCGCAGGCCATCCGGGTGCTTCTGGTGCAGGACAGCACCTAGTCCATTTAGGCTGGCATCCACGTGCAGGACGTATGGCTGTTCAGGATCCGCATACGCAAGCACAGGTGCTTCGGTCAGGCACTTCTTCAGTGTCAGGAAGGCCTGTTCACACTCCGATGTCCATTTGTCACCGAACGGTTGGCGGGCCGATACAGCCTTCTTCCCGGTCTCTGAAGGGTATATTTTCAACAGGTTGTTCAGGAGCTTAGCCTTGCTCGAGTATCCTTCCACGAAGTGGCGGTAATACCCACAGAATCCAAGGAAGGACCGCAACTCTGACGTTCTCGGGTCGAGGCCAGTTTACTATGGCCTCTACCTTGGCAGGGTCAGTGGCGATCCCTTTGGCGGACACTATGTGTCCCACGTACTGTAGGCCACCGATGTGTGGCAAAACCGGCACTTGTCTAGGGATAATTTCAACCCTTCGTTCCCCAGACGGTCGATTACCTTAAATAATCGTTCTTCGTGTTCTTCTAGAGTCCTTCCGAGACGATGATGTCATCTAGGTATACCAGACATTCCCGTGGGATCATGTCCCCGATAGTCTTTTCCATCAACCTCTGGAACGTGGCCGGTGCCCCACATATACCTTGGGGCATACGGGTAAATTGATAGAATCCCAAAGGGCAGACGAAAGCTGTTTTTTCTTGATCTTCCGCGCTCATAGGTACCTGATAGTACCCGGATCGGAGGTCGAGCATACTGAACCATTGACTTCCATTTAGCGCGTTCAGTATTTCTTTGATGCGTGGGAGGTTGTACTGATCCGGTATCGTACGGTTGTTCAATGTCCGATAATCAATGCACAGTCGTACGGATCCGTTCTTTTTACGCACCACCACTATGGGGGACACGTATGGGCCCCGAGACTCTATCAAAATCCCGGAATTTTCCATATCGTGGAGAACGTTTCTCACGTCGTCTATATCTCGTGGGGCGAGGCGGCGTGACCGTTCTCGGAACGGGGTGGTATCACTCAATCGGATGGTATGTTGGGCACTGCGACTACACCCCACATCCATCTCACTCGTGGAGAACACATGTCGTCGTTGAGCCAACTGCGTGGCCAGCCGCTCTTTCCACTGGGTAGGCAGTGTAGACTCACCAAAGTTGAAATTCAGCTCAACGACCCGCTCACCTGCGGCCGTTCTCTGTGTACAGTGCTGGAGGTGCTGTTCGTAGAACGGTTGATATATGATGGTCACTTGCGACCCTGTATCCAGTAGGGCCGATGCGTATATCCCTTCTACTAATACAGGCACAATTGCTGCAGGGCCTACTTGGCTGTAAGCCCCTCGGTTGGGGGTGTCCGTCCCGGCCTCAGTATCCGCCGGGGCTGTGGAGATCCCTTGAGGGGTGTCCACGTCAGGTTCAGTGGCTTGCGCTTGGCATACCATCGTCCGGGCTGGGTTTCGTCGAGTGGGAGTTTTGTCCTCAGGGGGTTCCTCCCGTTCTGGGCAGGCCCGAGTGAAATGGCTCTTCTTACCGCAGGTGTAGCAAAGGAGGTCCCTTGATTCAGAACGGCCACGGTACGGGGGAGGGGAATTGCGATTTGGCCTAGCTTTGGGGCCCGAGCCCTTAGGGGCGACCTCTTCTTCTTGAGTCGCGGGATTCTTGGCCTTAGCCCCAGTGGCTTTAGTTGGGTCACTGGGGGCTGACTCCTTAACCTTGGCGGGAGTATGCAACCGGCCATATGCCTCATGCTTGTTGATCTCATCTACTAGATCCTCCCAGCAAGGGGGGTCATTCCGCATCAGGGAGCATTTGACCAGGAGGGCGATAGGGTTGTCGGGAAGGGCTCCTTTCTGGAATTGATTCCAGCAATACTCATCCACCTGAGTGGACTTGATCTGGTCTCGTTTCCGCATATCCCATAGGACTTTCCTAATTCGGTGGAGATAGGCAGACAGCTCCTCCCCCGGCTTCTGGCGAAGATTGAGGTACCTCAGCATCAGTTGGCCTTCATACTCGGTTCGCCCGTAAGCACGCTCAAGCGTCTCCAACATTTTCTGAGCAGTGATATCTGCATGTTGATCCTTAGCCAGCCGTATAGTGATGGAAGCGGGGGTCCGTAGACACTCCATTATGCGTTGTCGTTTGACTAGCTCAGGGCATGTCCATTCGTCCACCACCTGTGAAGTATACTCTATCCATGCGTCGAACGCCTCTTCGCCCGCTGGTGTCGGTTTAGTGCCTGAAAAGATATTCAATTTACGATATTGCTGTTGCATTGATGCTTCAGCCCTGGCTCCTCCCAACTCGGCAAGACTTTAAGCTAACATTTGGATCTCATTTCTCCCGCTAGTCGGGGCCGGTGCAATACTGAGCGGCGGACTGTGGACGGCGGCTGCACCTACAGTAGACTCACAATAACTCTCAGGGGAAGAAGACGAGGCACACATATCCACCTCCTCTAAGTTCGTGTGAGAGCTGTCAGGTTCGGACTTGATGGGCGCATGGGGTACACCACCGCACAACTCGACTCGGCCGGGCCGTCAAACCACACACTGGATGGTCCTTGTTTTTCATTTAAATCGTGCCCAATGTCCACTAACACCGAATAGTGCCGCTTGGTCTCTGTACATTGATCTACCAAGGCTAGGGCATTTTTACCCCGGAGATGAGAATGTTGGCGCAGAGCAACTCGTATGGCCATAGACGGGATGTCTATAGGGATGCCGCACACCACCAGTGTGTGGGCCGGTGGCACTTCCAGCCTTGTAGCCCACTCATATATTTCTGAGCGTGACAGGCACGGGAATATGGGTGACATTTTAGAACGTCTGTTGAATGGGGCACCCCAGGTCTAAGATCTCAGCAGCGCCTCCAAATGTAACGGCTTTCCCCCCCCCCCAATCGCAGATTATAGGGTGGGGGTGCAGGAAACATATATTGTTACTCAGCGTGGTGCACTACCTGTTGGCTCACAGGAGGGCTGAGCTTCCGCCACGGGAAACCTGGGGCACAATACTAGCATATACTATTACAATGATGCAGCGCCTCCACCTGCGATGGCTCCCGCCAGAGGGGGAGTGGTTCCTCGCAGGACGAT
This sequence comes from Ascaphus truei, assembly GCF_040206685.1. NCBI lineage: Eukaryota > Metazoa > Chordata > Amphibia > Anura > Ascaphidae > Ascaphus > Ascaphus truei. The sequence goes on from NW_027457336.1 coordinate 57,783, forward strand.
ACCCAATAACCACATACAACTGATTCTATAAGAACGAATACCTTTTTACTGATATGACTAGAACATGCAAGGTCAACAAATAGTAACAGGTGTCCCTTTCTAAAGGTAACCTGACTCAACGTTTCCTTAAGGTTAACGCTAACGGACACCACGGCGGGTGTCCACACTTAATGCGTCACGGCGGACGCTACTGCCCCAACACAATAATCCCACCCTCAAGTCCAGTGAGTCCCACCCAAAGTCTTGCACTCCCAATACATAGACCAGCGTGTGTGTATTTGTGTGTGACTGCGCAGTCACTATGTCAATTGATAGGCCTTGTTGGTGCACGTGAGTAGATGCGTTACCTGCCCGGGCTCCAGCCGCGGGTACTGCTATACCGCAAGGGAAACGCTGGGGTGTCCTCCAAAGGTGGGGTGAATTCCGGCGTGGATAATATCACCGCTTCTTCCGCCGTCGGTTCCTTGATGATAACCGGGTTGATGTCCACAGGCTGCAGTCAATCCGTACTGAGCCTCCGCACTTATAGTCTAGCGGTCCCTTAGAGACCAAGCTTAGGCCCAAGCCTTTCGGCGGAAAGCGCAGCGTCCGCTGGATTCCTCACTAGCATATAGATAAAGGGGCAGGGTCCCTAACCTAGGGCCTGTCCTTATCACACTCAGGGTGACTCAGGGCTATCTGGGGCCTAGGGGAGTACTGGCCTAATGGCAGGAGTCATGGACTCCGGCACCCTACCTCTTACCCCTAGCTACTCCAGTCGCCAACTGCGCCGTGGTTCCTGCTCGCGAAATGTATCTCTATGTTGCCAACAGAGCTTCTCTATCCCTATTGGCTCCCTGGCGTCACGGGGCCGCTCCAAAGGCTCATGGGACTTGAAGTACTCTTGCAAAGCCCTCCTCTATAGGCTAGTCCTTCGCGGGCTTTCTGGACCTTTACTGCGCAGGCGCGAGCTCCCTGTAGTCCTGGAGTGCTCCTGTTCCTCGCGCATGCGCAACGCCCCTAACAATGGCGGCGCCCTGCTCCGCGAACCGACGGAACCACCACAACACGATACCGACCGCAACCCTTAGTACTACGCGGCTCGTGTACCAACAGGAGAGAAGGTAATACCGCAAGGGGACCTGGCTACATCTATATATATATAGCCGAGCTAACTATATATATATAACTATATATAGTTGAAAAGACTCAGATATGTTTGTTGCAGAGTTTTTTTTTCTGCCTACCACGAATAAATAAATGATGCTGTATTTTAATGTGTGAACATTTTCAACAAAGAACAGTCCAGATGGTGCTATCTCTTTCTATCAATTCCCAACAGATTATTATGATTTCTGTTCTATTGATGTCTCAGTATTCTATCTCACTGTGGTTGCCAGTTTTTTCATACTGAATACTAAAGTATATCTACAGAAATATTTACAATGATTTATGGACATATGAGTCATTTGATTATTATTATTATTTTTTTCTTAAAAGATGACATTACGTGATATTGGAATGTAGACTGGCATTGAAATATAGTAGATTCCCTTGTTTAAAAGTCACATAACATGCCTATTTGTGTTGTCATTTTATCATATTATGTAAAGGAGTGCACAGGGTGTAGTATTTGTATGTTCATGCACATATAGTATTGTGAGTATTTGTATTTTTTACTTACTGTATCATAGAGTATATGCTTTTAGAGGAGAAAGACAGGGTAATGACCATACTCTGACTGCCCATTTGACAGGCTGTTCGGTAAAGGAAAACATTGCTTCTAAAACTTCTAATTACAGTCTTGCTGTTGTTAAAATAAAAAATCTTAGCTTCTGGACACTTTACTTTAAAGATTTGTTGACATTTGCAATGTAACTTGCTGTATACTGTACGCTGTACAAAAGGAATAGAGAGACGAGTATAAAACAGAGACAGAGCAATGATTTAGGTATTTTATCAAATCTCCATGCTGCAAAACTTGTGCATGCAATACTGGTGTAAGATAAATACTTCCCTTTGAGAGTCTATAATTTGATCAAGAAATCTGTAATCAGTGAATCATTTTGAATTCTTCTGCTTTGATTGTGATTTTTTTCTTTGCTATATTGTGTCCTTTTAGTATTTTATTACTGTAGTTTTACAGCAGGGAGACTTTGGTAATGAGTGCATACTGTACTATTTACATGATATTCACTACAGTCTGCTACCTGGCATAATTAACAACCCCCAGGCTAGTAGTAGGCCTGTGTTGACTATGTATTTAATCACTACTACAGATGCATAGTCATGATAACACTGAACATGGACTACTGTAAGTGAACACCAAGAAAAGAGAATGCGCTCGCTCAACCTGAAGGGTGTTACCCAGGATAATGGACTTCCTAAGAAGTTTGCAAAAAGATACAATAATGTGGGATAAAGGAAGGGGGAAGGTGAAATATCCTTTGGGGTTGCACACCTAATTAATCCTTAAACATATTAGTATCAGGTAAGATTCATGTACTTGTAATACATATGAGTATGTTCATACTCCAATCAAAGCTGAGGCCTAATGAACTCTTGAGGTTAAAGGTCGAATGGTAGGCAACAAACACCTTGATGCATAGGGTGTTTGATGGATCATCCAGGTATGTTTAAAATAACTTTAATACAGGGTAGAAAAAGTACACTCAAGTACACTCAAATTCCCCCCCTTCCCTTATCCCACATTATTGTAACTACTGTTAGTGCTAAAAATAAAATGACATAACTAATTGAATATATTATATCATATAAACCCCTTAGTAGCCCAGGTGGACAATGGCCACCCAATTCATATCTGGACCCTAATTTCTATGAAGCAGTTAGTACAGTCTATTGTAACATTCTAAATATCAGTGGAAAAGAGTGTTATAGGATATATACAACCAGATTCGATGATTGTGGCAAATCCACTGGAATACTCCACGTGCAGATAATTAAACATGAAAAGAAAATAAATGGAATAACATAGCGTGATTCTGTATGGTAATCAGAGCAAACATATACAAACTCATACAAACACACAAAACCACAATACAAACAGATGCTGAGAACAAACAGGTGACTGAGATTAATAAAATGACATTTAATAAAACACATTAATAAACACAAATAATAAAATAATGAAATACAGGTGAACCCCGTTATAGCGTGACCCTTTATAACGCGAAATCGGTTATAACACGGTTTTCACGTGGCTCCCATTTTTTTTTAATTATTAATTTTTTTTTTTTTTTGGGGGGGGGGCAAAATTGGGACAAAACTCCCCCCCCTGCTCACAGCCCCCCCTTGCTCAAAGTACACCCCTGCTCACACAGTACCCCCCCTGCTTACAGTACCCCCCCGTCTCTCACAGTATCCCCCCCTCTGCTCACAGTACCCTCCTGCTAAAAATATCCCCCCTGCTCAAACAGTAACCCCCCTCCCTGCTCAAACAGTAACCCCCCTCCCTACTCACAGTAATCCCCTTCTCAAAAACGGTGTTCACATGGTGTTCTGTGGGCACTCTGTGCACTCGCTGCACTCAGTGAGGGATGAGGGCTGAGGGCCGTGTGTGCGCGCACCGTGGCCGTCTGTGCGTGCCGTGCGCGTGCACCGTGCGCGCCATGTGTGCGGCTTGTGAGATGTGGGCTGCCTGTTCCCCCTGCTCCTCTGCGGTTCCGGCGTGTACTGTCCCAGCGGGGTCATGTGACGTCACGGCATGGCAATGTGACCCCGCGGGGTCATTTGACACCAGTATCCATGGAGACGCACTAAATGTTCAACATAAACATGACATAAAAGTTTATTAAAAGGATTAAAAATTGAATAATAAGCAACACAAATGAAGTGATAACATATATAATACAACAAAAAGTATGTAAAATAGAATAAAACATTGTAATAAAGTGACACCTAAACAAACCTCTGACCCCCTCTGCTCATGGTTATCTCTGTCATTGTTATCCTACAACACACTGTCCTGTCTGAGAGCTAGTAAAATACTGTACATACAGTAGCGACATACTTTATCGCACTAAATGCCGGCGGCATGCCGGGATCTACCCCAGCTGCCGCCAGTAATAACCGCGCGCCGCCGCGTTTCCCCCACGCACCCCCCCTCCAACTCGCGCGCAATTTACTATGCTTCCGGACCCCGAGCCCGGCTTCTGCTCTGCCCCTCTGCTTCCCCGCACCCCCGCTTACCTTGATTTGATCTCCAGGGGTGTCGGGGAAGCCTGGGGAAGCCAGGGAAGACGGGGAAGACGGGCGCGCTTGTGACTGTGACGTCACAGTGCGCCGCCACGCGCCGCGGCTACCCGCTTCCCAGCCACATACAGCCAGCGGCTTTTGCTCGAATAAGAGCTGCCGCTGCTGTACTGTACTCAGGTACTGTACTTAAGCCCTCCAGATCAGTTGTTAAAAGCCTCAGGTTTTCAACACTAGGGAAAGGAATACTGAAGACCCCTGGCAGGTAGAAATGGCGGAAACTTCAACCAAACGTAAGAGGTTTACTGTTCAAAAAAAATTGCTGCGCTTGACAGAATAAAATCTGGAGTCACGCAAACCAAAGTGGCTAGAGACCTAGGACTGAATGAGTCTACAGTTCGCGGATGGAAAAAGGAGGAGGAGAAACTTTGTGATGCAGTTAAATCTATAGAAACATATGATGGACTGAAGCGTAATCGTTTGCGTGAACCTAAAGACAGCCAGTTGGATAAAGCTGTTTTTCAGTGGTTTGTCCAAGAAAGATCCAAAGGCATGCCTCTGTCTGGACCCCATCTGCAAACGCAAGCCAAAAAGTTTCACAGCCAACTTCACGGCAATGCTTCAACCTCCTTTGCGGCAAGTAGTGGATGGCTAGATTGCTTTAAAAGGCGACATGGAATAAGGAAAACCGCTATATCAGGAGAGATACGTTCAGCTGACGATGAAGCTGCATGCTCGTACCCTGCCCAGCTTCAGAAGATCATTGAAGATGGTGGCTATACCGCAGAACAAGTTTATAACTGCGATGAGACCGGACTGTGTTTCAAAATGCTACCGAATACCACTCTGGCCTTTAAGAATGACGACCAGCGTACACAAGGATTTAAACAAATGAAAGACAGAGTGACTGTACTTTTTTGTGTGAACCAAACTGGAAATCACAAACTGAAGCCACTTTGTATTGGCAAGTTTAAATCGCCGCAGTGCTTCCACCATGTGAATATGGGTACTATGCCTTTTTTTGTATGACTTTAGAAAAAATGCCTGGATGACTGCCAGTATTTGCGAAAGGTGATTTCATCAACAGTTTGTACCAGAGGTCCGTAAAAACTTACGGCAACAAATGTTGGATACAAAAGCTTTGTTGTTACTTGATAACTGCCCTGCACATCCCCCGGCCGATAGCCTAATAAGCCGAGATGGAAAAATTAGGGTCAGCTACTTGCCCAAGAACACGAAATCCAAACTACAGCCACTGGATCAAGGCATTATTGCAACCTTTAAGATGAACTTTCGGAAAACGCTGATACACCGAATAATCACAAGTGATGATCCAGTTACGTCATTTTTAAAGAAAATTAATCTAAAAGAAGTTTTTTATAGTGGTGGCGAAGCATGGGAAGCGGTCACACAAATGTGCATTTCGAAATGTTGGCGAAACATAACAGGTGCACGTCCGGTGCCGGCTAACGTTGAAGTCGCCAGTGATAGTAAAGACGATGTTGACTTTGAGGGTTTACGGAGGAAGAAGTCACCGCCGCCAATCTGTTATTTGCAAACTATTTTAATGAAGGCCTCACAGAACAGGAAATGGCCAATGCAGAATGAGTACTGGAACTGTTCCTTGATACGGAAAGTAGGGCTACAATTGACTCTTGGGTCAATGGGGACAGCAGCTGTCCTACTCATGAACATATGACGGACTCAGAAATCATTCAAAGCCTTAGCAGTGAAAATACTGATTTGGATACTACTGAGGACGAGGAACCAGAGCCGCCACCAAAGATCACAGAGGCGCTTGTAGGATTACAAACAGGACTTAAATTTCTAGAGACAGAAAACATTGATTCAATTACAATCTTGCAATTAAAAAGTATCATTGAAATCGTCAAAAAGAAGAAAAAAGATGCACTGAAACAGACAACCCTCGATAGTTTTTTAAAAGTGTAATCTCAAGCTGTTTTTATTATGTACAGTACTGTATGTTTTTTGTTGTACAGTTGTTACATGAACACAGCGTGCATTACACTGTTTTCACTTTAATTTCGAATTACAGCCCCATTGTTAATGTTCAAACAGCAATGTACAGTAACTGGAATGTTAGATGTACTGTATAAAAGCAGTTGCGAGTTCAGTATGTGATGTACAGTATCTACAGTGGATACTGTATGTGTTTTTTTGTGTTGAGCAAAAAGTTATTTAACGTTCAGTACTTTATATACAGTATTTATGAGAAATGAAAAACACTCTAATTGGTGTTTTAAATACAGTACTTTATTGTAGAATGCATCAATAAAAGTGTTAATACTGTACAATTGTAAATTTTCTGTATTTTTTATTCTACTGCTGAGGTTTTAAACACACACCGACACACTGTCACACACACACACTGACACACTGACACACACACACTGACACACACACACACACACACACACACACACACACACACTGACACACACACACACACACACACACACACACACACACACACACACACACACACACACAATGATACTGACACACACCCTTACACTAACACACTTACACACACAATGACACTAACACACTTACACACACTTAAAAACACACACAATGACAGTAACACACTTACACACACTTAAACACACCCTTACACTAACACACTTACACACACACAATGACACTAACACACTTACACACACTTAAACACACACACAATGACACTAACACACTTACACACACTTAAACACACACACAATGACACTAACACACTTACACACACTTAAACACACACACAATGACACTAACACACTTACACACACTTAAACACTCACACACTGACACACACAATGACACTAACACACACACTGTCCGCCCATACAGTCTGTGTAGTGTTTAGTCATAGCCATGAACAGCACATGTGTCTGGATGTGGAGAGCATTGCACATGGCTCATGTAAACAAAGCAGGGACGCCACAGTCTCTTCTTTGAAACCTGATCCCATGCACATGCGCAGTGTGATCGTAACACAGCAGTGATATGCGGGGCATTCCGAACACTGACAGACACCGGGAGCAGAGCTGCCAAATGCCAGTTAAGAGATTTGTGCAGTTGCCGCTGCCCCACCGGGTCTGGGAACTCTGGGAGAGTTCTCAGCTTTCCCTCTGGCGGATGCTGTAGGACTGATGCAGCGGCCAAATTGAAAAAAAATTTTTTGCGGCGGCCATTTTGTTTTTTCGCGACCCCGTTACTAACGCGGTGGTCTCGGGTGGACCCCGAGAACCGCGCTATAATGGGGTTTACCTGTAGTTACGAATGAATGGGTCCCTTATTGCACTCTGACTGTAGCTAGAATACCCGCTTACCGGAAGCAAGAAGGTATCGGGCAGTGGAGAATTAGAGAGTATCCCCTCTCTTGATAGCCAGTCAGCTCCAAACGATCACATGCTGCAAGTCAGCATCAGCCTCCGGGCGGGGCACTCCCCTGCACTCATGGGGACAGACCTCTGCAGATCTGTGGCTCCAAACTCCATCTCACGAGCAGCCTGCGCATGCGCAGTCGCAGCTGTAGATCTATGCCAGCAGATTCGTCAGGACACAGCTCAGCAATGCTGTGCGGATGGTAACGGCAGATTCGCTCTTGCTCTGGACGCTGTACGGTTCAGATCAGTGATAAACAGTGATAAAAATATGGTAAACAGTAGATTGAAAAACGGGACCACCCTACGCGTTTCGGAAGTCGGGGCTTCCTTCCTCAGGGGTAGAATAATAATGACTTCCGAAACACGTAGGGTGGTCCCATTTTTCACTCTACTGTTTACCATATTTTTATCACCGTTTATCACTGATCTGAACCAGTGTCCAGAGCAAGAGCGAATCTGCCGTTACCATCCGCACAGCATTGCCAAGCTGTGTCCTGACGAATCTGCTGGCGTAGATCTACAGCTGCGACTGCGCATGCGCAGGCTGCTCGTGAGATGGAGTTTGGAGCCACAGATCTGCAGAGGTCTGTCCCCGTGAGTGCAGGGGAGTGCCCCACCCGGAGGCCGATGCTGACTTGCAGCGTGTGATCGTTTGGAGCTGACTGGCTATCAAGAGAGGGGATACTCTCTAATTATCCATAGCCCGATACCTTCTTGCTTCCGGTAAGCGGGTATTCTAGCTACAGTCAGAGTGCAATAAGGGACAAAATCATTCTTAACTATTTCATTATTTTATTATTTGTGTTTATTAATGTGTTTTATTAAATGTCATTTTATTAATCTCAGTCACCTGTTTGTTCTCAGCATCTGTTTGTATTGTGGTTTTGTGTGTTTGTATGAGTTTGTATATGTTTGCTCTGATTACCATACAGAATCACGCTATGTTATTCCATTTATTTTATTTTCATGTTTAATTATCTGCACGTGGAGTATTCCAGTGGATTTGCCACAATGATCGAATCTGGTTGTATATATCCTTTTATACAGTTTGTTTTAGTGCCGAGCGCCAGGGATATAACACTCTTTCCATTCTATCTGTCTGACCTGGGGGTCAGAGTTATATCATATGCTGCCAGCCTTTCTCTCTTGAAATCAGCGCTACCATTTGTTTTTCTCTATTCTAAATATCAGTACTTAACACCTACCGTATCGGGCATTTACAAATTTGAATGCACCCCCAAAAGTGGTCAGTAATATAATGCGCCATAGGAGACTCAAAAAAATGGAAAAACAATGTAGTAGTATATATACTACATCTGATACTAACCAGTGGAGTGGTTGGTAGCAGTGGTGGGTATGAGCATGGGTGGCTGGGGAGGTGCTGGTATAGAGTCTGGACTGGTATCTGTTCTGAGCTAACTAAGTCATCTCTGTTCTGTACTATAATGTGTAGCAGATTTATATGATCTGAGTCTAATAATTTGAGTCTGTCCACATTGAGGGATTGACCTGTGTGTTTCTCTTGGCTTGGGTCTGGCTGGGGCAGCAGCTGGGCTCTACTGTGTACTGTCCCTATTGTCTACTATATTAAAGCAGTATTATAATAAAAACAACACAGTAAATTACATTACAGGGGACGTTAAACATCTATAGCATTTAGTTTTAGCACCCAGTATGCAAGCCAGTGCCAGTTCCACCAGCTTCAACAGCAGCACACAAGAAAGTCAGGACTTAGGAGGAACACTTTGTGAAAGAATAGTAGCTCACTTCACCTCACATTGCTCTCTCTCTAGTCTCTATCTCTCTCTCTCTGGTCTCATTCACACTCTCTATATAGCTAGATGTAGATATATACACGTATTACTAGGATATATAAATAGAATCTGAGATAGTTTTTTTGCTTTATCTATAAAATATATATATATTTTTTCTACTACTAGTGGTACGTATATATATGTAGCAGGGTCTCCCCTGACTACTATTCTGCCCAATGGACTGGCAGTAAACCCTGGCCCTATCAGGTTGCCAGTAGTTGGTATGGGGTTTTCCCCCTCACCATTTGTACTGCACTTGAGTGACAGCAGGGGGTGGTACATCCTGTTGTAGCTGGGACTGACCTAAAGTTAGTGATTATGCCTTCCCCCACTTGAAGAAGGCAGGTCACACATTGGAGAGGCTGCATATTGGGCCTACTCTATTCCTCTTCCCACTGGGGGAGAGTGAGTGTGTACCTTACCTCTGCCTCCACTAGAGAGGTGGGGGAAAGCTAGGGCATCTGCGGGTGCCCTTGGCCTGTAGTGGCGGTCCAGGGACCATCTTCAGTGAGAGTTGAGCTGACAGACTTTATCCGGCAGAGGATTGCTGTGTAACTGTTACTGCAGAGTGTAGTAATAAACCATTCCTGTTTTGCAATATACTTCCTGCCTGGTGCATGATCTTACTCGGGGGAGAGGTAATAAGTTCTACCATGGAAGATCACCTTCAGTTCCTGGAGTCCATGGCAGATGGAGGCGCTGCACTGCTAAGTAAATATATGGGGTATGGACGCCAGAAGCCTGTTCCTGTGTCCCCACTACCATCGGCGGACGACTCAGCCCTCCTGTTGCCAGCAGGTATATGCACCACACACCCTGTAATGGCCCCTATCTGCGATTGAGTATGGGGAAACACCGTTATATTTGGAGGCGCTGCTGAGATCTGTAATAGGACAGGTTTTCAGCGAAACAAAGCTGGAAGTAACAAGGTACGCTTCCAGAGCAAGTGCTAATGAAGAAGGGAGGCTAGGTATAGTGTCCAGGGGGACACCGACTTACCATAACCAGGGACCACTTTCCCCACCATGGAACTATAACTTATACTGCCCTATCGGGCATAAATGGTCTGGAGACACAAAGGCTATTGCTGTTCTAAGTTGCCATGAGGCGGGAAGTCGGGATGCCTAGGGGGTGCCCTGGTTAACTTCGTTCCAGGTACCTCTGGATAGGATTTGCGATACTGGCAGCCAAAAGTGGCAGTGTAAGATTACTGCATAGGGACTATTTTAGTAGGGGTGCCTGAATGTGTTCCGGTGCTGAACCTCCACCGTAAGAAGCCTAGAGTACTACTAGCCAGCAGCCAGATCATGAAACCACAGAGTGCTTGTAATGGACTAAAATCGTGTACAGCGTATCGAGATGGAGCTTTGCTAGCCTGGGATACAGCCTACTCTTGGTAGACTGTTAATCTATGTTGGAAGGTGTTAAACCTCAGGTACACCGCATCATGTATAACTCCCAAATTCCCATAAGTGGCTGTTCAATTATTTGAAAACATAGTTAGAGGGAACCTCCAAGTTTTACTGCTATGCATAACGCAGTAGAAAACGGATGCAAAGTATGCCGTATTGGCAATTTGAATTGCAATAATATAGTGATTCAATGCCATGCACCTGTGTATCTACTTAAAACATTATACAAAATAACCTCCAGACATAAACACTGTCCGATATCTCAATATGGCAATCGGATACAAAATATGCAGATAGTTTCATAAGTATCTGTGTGGTCTTGAGTAGTGTAACAAGCCAACACCATAACCCGTGTCTCTTGAGCCTCACAGTCTGCTTCCGGGTGCTAGCCACCTCCCATTTAGATGCCACCGTCTTGGAACTGGGACAACTTACTTGTGCAATATTATAGATTTTGCAAAGGCTGTTGATTATGTTATTTCATACTGTTGATTAGGATATCTTGCTCAGCAAACTCCAGTGCTCTGGAATAGGAAGGAATGCTTTGAACTTGTTTCATTCCTACTGAACATGTAGATCCCAACATATGTCTATCTTAGGCTATAACTCCAACCCTTTGGATATCACCTGCGGTGTCCCGCAAGGCTCTGTTATGAGGCCACTACTCTTCTCAGTGTTCATCGATGATCTTCCTACCGCTTGTAAGGGAGCGTATGTAAGGGAGCAGTATGTCATTCTGATCATGTAATTTATATCACTCTGCACCTGCAACATACTCTGTACCCTCAACGTACGATTACTATACCAAGACAAATTTCCCTAGCCAATTCCAATATGGCTTTCTCCCAAACACTACACAGTAACTACCCTGCTAAAAGTTTGCAATGAAATCCAGTGTGGAATGGAACTGAACCAACTCACTGGGGCAATATTCCTAGATTTGGCAAAGTCTTTTGATACTGTTGATCGTATTATCTTGCTTAACAAACTCCAATGCTCTGGAATAGGGAATCATGCTTCAAATTGGTTTCATTCCTACCTATCAGGTAGATCCCAACATGTGTCTATCTCAGGCTCTAACTCCAACCCCTTGAAAATCACCTGTGGTGTCCCGCAAGGCTCTGTTCTGGGAAACCTACTCTTCTCAGTGTTCAGCAATGATCTTCCTACAGCTTGTAAGGGAGCTTCAATACACACATATGCAGATGACACAATCTTATATGCACAAAGCCCTAGCCTCTCCGACCTTGAAAACATACTTCAATCTGAATTTTTGAGACTTGAAAATTGGATTTCACAAAACAAACTGTTTTTAAACACTGACAAGACTGTAACAATGGTATTTGTGACCAAGGCTAAATGTTTAAAGCTTCCAATGACTGAGCTCCAGATCAGAACCAACACTAATACCACCCTAACTCCTGTCACTAGTTTTAAATACTTGGGCATATGGTTTGACTCCCATTTAACATTTGGGATGCACATTGGTGCCAAACTAGGTGTACTTTATACGAACAAATCCTCCCTAAGTCTGCTAGTCAGAAATTGTATTGCACAGCAGATGCTAATGCCAATTATCAATTATGGTGACATAGTATACGGCTTAGCACACCAAACCCACCTTAGCAGACTTGACACACTCTACAATTCAATATGCCATTTTGTTCTCCAATGCAACAACAACACACATCACTGCAAAATGCTCAAAGAACTAGATTGGTCATTGTAACTTATAAAAGTTCAGCCCACTTGGTTACCCCTGATTCATGTGTTAAGGTCCTTGAGTGTTAGCTCTTGGACCCAGATATCTTAATGCATTACTGTGACTGTGTGCAAATTATGCAACATTAAATATTTGTGTATGTTTTGCCTTTTCTGGGATGCTGGGACCGGGAGATTTCTAGGCTGTAAGTTTCAGGGTAGGTTTTCTGAGAAAGTCTTTACAGAATGTGGCTATATATCGGGGTTCTGGAGTTTTGGGATACCCCCTGAGTTGGATCCGAGAATCTAGTGAGATTCTCGGATGCAGCCAAGCACATTGCTCCGGGCAAATTCTGACTCTGAAAGCGCTATTACGACTCACCGCCAAGATTCCTGCTGTAGCACCTTCCAGACAAGGTAAACAAGCATGAAGGGGTTAATGTATACCTACAGCCATCCAGAAGGTCCCTAGTATAACCAGGGGTCCCTAGTATAAGGAGGGGTACCCAAATACATCCCAATGTACCCTTAACCGCAGTATAGGGGTTCAGGTGGTGCTCCAGCTATGTGATAAACTGAGCAGGATTTATTGTACACTACCGACACACTTTATTAAAGTGTGGCCGGTACCGCAAGCCGGGAGATTTCCCGGCTTGCTAGTGGCCGCCCCTCGGCGTGCCGCGCGTCATAGACGCGCGGTCACGCGTCTTCGGGAGCGTGCGCACCCTGCACGCGCGTCCAGGGGCTCCCCGAGGGAGCCCTGGTGTCCCGCGATCGCGGGACAGCGGCAGGGGGTTCCGGGGGACCCGGCGGACCCGGCAGCGGTAGGGAGAGCGCCCCGATCGGAGGGCGCTCTTCCGCTGCTTCGGCGCGCGCCCGTCACTCTCGGGCGCGCGCCAGGCTACTGCTGCGGCCAAGAACGGGCAAATGCTCGAATAAACTTGGCCGCAGCAGTATGTTAGTTCAAACGAGTGTAAAGAATGAGGCTAGTGAATTTAGGCAAGTTATACTCTCACTCCATCCCTGACACCAGAATAGGAACTTATACATTTCATCACACAAAAGACAGGACACAGTATATTTTATTAAAAGAGTTATATTTAATAGGTATACTGTATGTACTGATAACCTGTAAATGAACTGTGGAATTTTCAAGTCATGGATTCCGAGAGACCAGATGGCTACCAAGCTTGGTGCCTATTGGTCTGTTCGGAGTCAGGACTTGAAAGCCTCAGGGTGCCAAGGTGTGAGAACAGGAGGGGTACTGCAGTTCTGCTTGAGTACCCACATCCTGGGCTAACAGGGCTATCCGGACACCATTTGCCAGACCCCAGATTCTGTGGAGCCTGGGCAGCGGGTGGGCTCAGTATGCAAAGAGGCAGAGGTGCCAGGTTGGCGAATGTCACCTTACAGACTGAAAAAAATTGCCCTTCTGGCTTTACAATACAGGCAAATTGGTGATTGGCTGGCAGGAGAATTCCCACGCTCTGATAAGCTGTAGATGTTGGTGAAGGAGACCCTGAAACCCATAAGGGGACTTGCAGCCAATCAGGAGCGCAGATTCCAAGCGCCAAACCATCAGCGGTAAATTCAAATATGCTCTGTACTGAATAGACGCGAACCGGCTTCAAGGATTTTCAACTCAGAAAAGTTTCTAAATCCTGCTTTTGAGAACGTAACGGTCAATGCTGGCATTGCATGCCGAAATCAGTTCCAGGACTTTCGTGACTACCAACCGGTCAAGAAAAAGGGCTCCTACAGAGGTCATTTTTGCAAATTTCGTTCTAAGGATAGATTTATTCATTAGCCCAATTCCCAGTAAGTGTGTTAACCCTGTAAATTGTGTTACATTGTGTGTATGTCTTTTCCTGAAATAAATTACAATTTATTTTACTTCTTAGCTTTGGTTACTCAATGATCCCGGTATAAAAAGGTGTTAATAAACCAGGTCTCCCGTGACAGACATCACTTAAGTCTAGACGCAAAGTTAATCTTTCCTGTCTTGCATTCAAATACTTTCTGTAGCTACCCGTCTACCTGAACAAGCTCCTCACCCCTACCACATGCAGTACTTATCATCTGAGATCTGACACCAAAAGACTGTTCATGGTCCCAAGGTTCTGCAAAGTATCCGGCCGCTCCTCCTCTTACTGTGCACCCAAAAACTGGAACAATCTACCGGAGACTCTCACAGCCACCGCAGTCTAAGTTCTTTCAAAGCTAAAGCTGTCTCACATTTTAATCTGGTCTGTAACTCTTACATTTGCCTATAATATATATTATCTCTAACTGTGCATACAATGTCTTGTATATAATGTACCCTGTTCACTTATGTAACTATGTATTTGTAACCATGTATTATTTGTAATCTTAACTCTATGCAGAGGACATACTTGAAAACGAGAGGTAACTCTTCCTGGTAATTTTTTTTGTATAAAAAATGCTGCAGAATCTGTTGGCACTTTACAAATAAATGATCATATTAATAACAAATATGTATACATACATTCAATGTATACATATTTACAGTATATATCTATATATGCACATACCTCCAAACAATTGACAATTAAAAAAACACAATCTTAGTGAGCTCGAAACCCAAAGCTCCAATATTATATATTTATATACAGTACTTAAAAGTGTCAACTGGAGTTCTACTGGGAAAGTGACCTAAAAAATCAAACGGCAAACAAATGTACATCCAATATGACAATTATTTATCTTTACATGTCATATAAAAACCATACAGTATGTCCCTATACATAAGGTCATCTCCATCTTAATTTCAGCTAGTGTATCACTTAGCATAAGAAGATTCTGTAAAAGTACTCTGCAAATTACCTTGGTTTAACTTCCAAAAACATCCATTAACTCATCATGTAATTTAAGAATTGACTAATGTCAAGTACCTTTTTAATTAAAACTGGAATCTTAGCAGCATTGAGTAATAAGGTTAATTCTGAAAAATGCTATTCTACGGTTCTTTTTTGATCAATTAGTATCAGGTTCAATCTTGTTTTAATGCTTTTCCTGAGCTAATTTGAATTTATCAATACACAAGGACTTCTAGAGCAACCTTATAGTCAAAGTCTCTGCTTCATGATAAAACTAATCTAATTTGTTACAATTTTTTCATGGCCTTTAAATTGACATTACATTGAATATATTTAAACAAGATTTAAGTCTGCAAACAGCATAATATCCCTCTTCATTGTATTTTCTACTAGGTGCAATTGTTATCTTTTTCAAATAGTGTAAAATCCTAGATTTGTCACTTATCCATTGTATTTACTATTATTACAGCATAGTTGACAAATCATGAAGAAACTCAACCATATCACACGGACGTAATTTAATATTAATGATGTTCTTGTGATATTGTTGAGTTTCTCTAGAGGCATGCACTGGACCGTGTATTTTGACTTTGGTTCTACAACATTCATTTGTTTTGGGGTTGCTAAAGTTTATCAATTGATTTAGGAATACAGTATATACAGTACCTATAAACACCTATATACCAAGGTACCCAACAGGTAACCTAAAGATTTGAACTAAATTGAAACTAATATACTGGTAGATATCAATAGTACAGAATAGCGTCCGTTATTCGAACATTTACCTGGGTACATTCTGCGTTACGCCATGTGGTGGACCGAGATGGTCAGTTGCAGACTAATGGCCCGCTGAGTAACATAGCAGGGGTCCCTGCTGTTTAAATCCTACTGGGGTCTGCCTGCCTTTAATAGACGCGCAGTAAGAGATAGGCTGAATCAGTCACTCTAACTGTGCGCCACTCTCAGGCGATAGTGGGGGTTTTATTAAAATTCGAACATTACAGTAATGTAGCAGGGGGTGTCCGGAGCTGAACCACATTGGTTTCAGGTCCAGGGACCCCTACTTCCCGAGATACCGGCCCAGTTATGGGGTGTTGTTATCCCCATGTTAAAATCCTGTGGGTCACGTGACCGTGGAATCTAAACAAGCAGAGGGATACCGGCACCCCATACCGGCACCTGTATCTCGGGAAGTAGGGATCCCCCGAGGCTGAAATCAACTTTGTTCAACTCATGAGAACCCCTGCTCCCTCACACTTGTATCAAACATCCCCCCCCCCAATAAAAAATCATTACCTCAGCGGATAGCTGCTAAGGTAATGAAGTTGCTTACATTTTATTTTTATTCATAGTGTGCGTGAGCAGGGGGTCTCCTGAGCTGAACAAAGTTTATTTCAGCCACGGGGACCCCTACTTCCCGAGTTACAGGCGCCATGTGCCGGTATCCCTCTGCTTTGTTTAGATCCCACGGTCATGTGACCCACAGGTATCTCCTCCATGTTAAAATCCACGTAGGATGTAAATAAAGCAGAAGGATACCGGCACCCCATACTGGGCCTGTATCTCGGGAAGCAAGGGGTCCCCGCACATGAAACCAACACGGTTCAACTCCGGAGACCTCCTGCTCATCTAAACTAGGAATGCAATTTAAATGTAAAAATATTTACTGTAGCAAGCACCAATATCCTACCCAACCCCTGTGCCCCCCATAAAACAATGATTTATTATTTTACACACAAGATTAATACCCGAGGATGACGGGGGTTCCCCGGGGGTCCCTACGGGTGTCCGCAGGCCCCACAGTGCACTCTGGGGGGTACCCACAGGTGTCTGGGGGTCTCTGGGTTGTCCCAGCTAGGCGCCGTGGGCCTTCAGGTGGTCCACGCGGGTCACCGCAGGTCCAACGGGTGTCTGGAGGTCCCCGGGTCATCCCCACGTGTGTCTGCGGCCCTCGGGTGGTTCCCATGGGGGTCTGGGGCAGGTGTTCCCTGTGGGTCTGCATGTGGTACCCGTGGGTGTCTGGGGGTCCTTCGGTGGTTCCCAATGTGATCTGGGGGCCCTCGGGTGGTTTCCACTGGGGTCTGGGGCCCGGGTGGTCCCTGTGGGTCCGCGGGGCTCCCAACGCTGTGGGGCCCCAAGGTCTTCCCGCAGGTGTCCCCTATGGGTCTGCAGGTGGTAACTGTGGGCGTCCCGGGGTCCTCGGTTGGTACCCGTGGGTGTCCAAGGGTCCTCAGGGTCCTCTCCATGGGTCCCCGCAGCCCTGTGGTACCAATCCTGTATGTAAACAATAAAACATTTCCTACACTTAAATAAATACACCCTCTCCCCCCAAACACATACAGTACAGTAATGGGCAAAATAACTATTTTCCAACCAATGTAATTAATAAAAACACTAACCAGCCCAACATGGAATTAATGAAATCTGTAACCAATCAAAGAAATGTATTAATAAACCAACAAGGAATTATTGAATAGAAACAGGGGAAAACAGGGGGGGATGGGGAAGGGAAAAATACCCTCGCTACAGCTAGACTAAAGGTGCTACAATCAGAGGTAATGGCTAGACAATCGAACATACAGTATATATGCGTTTATTCAGTTATTGCATATGTACTCTGACTCAATCAGCAGTATATTATATTGCTGTCACCCAGCAATTTCCTCCTAGGATCATACTGTACATACTTACCTTGTGTCCTAGTGACTTTACCTGATCCCATTGTGATCACTAATGCACACTGATATACATTAAGTGGGATCACTTCACCTGGAATTTATTCACCGTAATTATTTTCATTCGCTCATTTGTCAAAGTTATGCCTTCCCGTTAGGCATACCTTATTATTGACTTTATTTTATCTGATCTCTTAATAAAGTTATTTTAATTTATTCATCATTACATTTAGACCTATGTTAATAGGTGTCCTTCACCTGATGTTTAACTATCCAGCCATTGTGAGTGCTCTCATTATAGAGGTTCCTTTTTCTCCTTGTTCGATTGTCTAGCCATTACCTCTGATTGTAGCACCTTTAGTCTAGCTGTAGCGAGGGTATTTTTCCCTTCCCCACCCCCCACCCCTGTTTTCCCTTGTTTCTATACCATTAGTTGGAGTGCCTCTTGCTCCTTTCTCTCTCTGCATGCCCACAGACTATGGCTGGTTTTCTATCAACTAAACCAAATCTCACTAGTTGGCAAACTGAGGCCAAAGATGTTTTCACTTCACATTCTAGTGAAACTGATTCACCAGGTCAACCCCCTGTGGTCAATATTAATGATTTCTTGCAGGACCTTGATTTCCATTTCAAAAAACAAACCAGACTATGGTGGGAAGTCTTCAGCTTTGAAACATACATTGCTGACAAACTTATCCCACGAGGACATAGAAGTAATTTAGCTCCAGCAAATAACATCATAGACATACAGTTCATGAAGGACTGGGACATTATTCTGGGCAAATGTTCTAAATCACTTATGCAACTACTGGTAGATTACCAAACAATACAATTGAAACAACAAAACACAAAAGTTGATTCTTTATTGGTTGAAGTACAACAATAGAAAACACATTCTGAATTTATTGAATTGGAAAAGAAACTACAGTCCAACATTGACAAATATACCAGGGACCTGAAAGAAAGAAAATACAAAAAATATCAGAGAGATAAAAAAGATTTTAAGGAAGGACATATCTATAGATATGATCTTAAAAAAACGGGTACAGTAACCCAACAAGAAATACTTGAGACCTCAACTGAATATGAGATCTCAGATGCTGAGGAGGAGACTCACAAACATCCCAAACAACACCATATGAAAACACGATTCCAAGAATCCAACCCTTTTTTAGAGGGCACTGGGCCTCAAAACCCTTACAGGGGAAGAGGAAGAGCAAGAGGGGACAGAAACGGTCAAGGAAAAACAAGGGGGGGCTGGGGGAACAGGAGGTACAGAGGCAGGGGACGCAAATGAAAGAATTGGGGTCTATTCAGTCAGGACACAGATCGGATGAGAGCCAAATCATAAACCTTTCCGATCTAATATTGAATCCACACCATCTTAGCGTCCTATCCAAAGGGCTATCTTTCTCACCTACAGGCCGTCTTGACATATTTGAGTGGGTTAAGGATCTTAACCTATTTGCCAGGAAACTACTCTTACACAAGATGTTTAAAAGAAGGGACACTCAAATATCAGACGATCTAGGCATTGAACCACTTGATCTAATGAGCAGGGACAATCTAGACATTCTAATGGAACTCATGACAGCATCCAATCTACCCCTGGGTGAGGGGCCCTTTACAACCTTATGACCAAAATCTAAATTTATGCCTCCTCAGATGCCTGTTCGAATATAGCGGTCTTTGTATCCTTGGTCACTAAAGACCTTGAACATTTGAACAAAACAGCAAGGGTAACATATGACAATCTGAGCTACTGTGAAAGAACCGCTCTTAAAGAGCTTGAACAGGACAGAAAAATAACTAGTAAACCCTCAGACAAAGGGGGGAATTTAGTTATCCTTAAAAGCATCAGAAAAGAAAAGGGACACAAAGTGATTGTGGCCCTCAAAGAATTCACTAAACTGCACACCACTAAGTGTAAAAAATAACTTTTATTTAATTACTTAAAATATATATTACCAGAGGATTGTGTAACGTGAGTTAAAAATAGATTAAATCGAAGAGAGGACACGCCCCCCCGATGGTGAATGGCAGCTTAGAGTGAGAGCTCCATTCCCCCCGGTGCATAATAGCATAAAATAACAGTTAAAACGCTATTGCCTCCTTAATAAAAGCTAAGCGCAACATACATCAACCTACAGAGATGGCTTCTACCAAAACGGTGCGTAAAAAAACACAGCCAGTATCTACATTTTTTAAAAGTAAAGGTACAGCTAAGGCCGGGACTCCTGATTCCCCTGAGCAGCATCCAGCAGCAGACCCTGATATGGACAGTCCTGCAGAGGAGCAGGATGATATGGCAGTGGTGCGGAGGAAAGACATGAAGGAGTTTTGCTCCAACATGAAAAAGTTCTTCAAGACAGAGCTCTGGGCACTAAGGAAAGATGTGGATGCCCTGGGGGTGCGTACTGATACTCTGGAGTCTAGGGCAGAAGAGAACACCAGCGCCATATCCCAGACACAAGCACAAGTGTCCACCCTTAAAGATCAAATCAGATCCCTGGAGGAAAAGATCGAAGACGGGGAGAATCGCGACCGTCGCTGCAATATCCGCTTGCGCGGGGTGCCAGAATCGGTCACAGATCCGGAAGACTTCGCCGCTAAATGGTTGGAGCATCTGTTCCCAGACCTGACAGAAAGGGACTTAATGCTAGACAGATGCCACAGGGCACTCAGAGGAAGATCCCAGAAGGGGGACCCCCCCAGAGACATCGTTATGCGGTTCCACTGCTATCGGACAAAAGAACAAACATGCAGAATCGCCAGAGAGATGAAAACAGTGGAGTTTGAACACATCAAATTCCAAGTATACCAAGATTTGTCCCCAACTACCCTGGCAAAAAGAAAGGCAATGTCCCCCATAACTAGAACGCTCCGGGACAAAGAAGTGCGCTACAGATGGCTGTTCCCATGTGCAGTTCTGGTTGTGAAAAATGGTGTTGCACACACACTGAAACGTGTGGAGGATGGAGAGGGATTCCTCCGTAAGGTCCTTGGCTCCCCGCAAAGCCCCCCTCACTTGGTAGCTGCTGAAGATGGCGCCCCCTCAACCTCATGGCGCGCAGCTGGGAGCCTACGATCCGCAGCTAGAGTTGTAGAGGAACCGCCGAGCTCCACATAAACTCTGCTATACCACCCCAATAAACATCTACATTCTCCCCCAAACTCCCCAGCAGGATCCTCTGGAAGGCCCTAGCAAAGGGATGCTTGTCCGGGAACCCCCATCGACCCCCCCACGGAGATTAAGAAAACTTTCAGCCCCCGCAGGTCTACTCACTTTTTTTGAGGGGCAGCCATCTTCTCCTGCTCCTTCCCCGAGGCGAGCGGGAGCAGCCCTGTTCTTCGCGGGATGCCTCGATGACGTCACTGGCTCCCGCGAGAATTGAAGCGGGCCGCATGCGCGGAGGGACACAGCGGCGACGGCACCGGGTGATGACGTAGCCGAAGCCCTAGACGGAGCCAACAGAGTCTCACCGGCGCCCAAGCTTCACCCCCCCCCCCCCGAGACCCAACTATGTCCCTGAAACGGCGAGACCTAGCAGCCGGACACGCCGGGCGGCGCACCCGGCGGTGGGAGCAGAATGAGATGGGACCCGCAGTAGGGGAGCCCCTCCCGGCCGGTCCCGCTCCCCTTCGACTGCGCAGCTGACTGAACAGCTGACTGCACTCGGTGACGCGTCGGCCGCTGGGGGACGCAGGAGAATCGTGTTCCCTGGCTCCGGCACGTCGAGAGATGTGGCTGGGGGCCATAGGGGAGGGGGGGAAGCGGGGAAGGAGTGTGTGGTGGGTGGCGGGATGGGGGGGGGGGGGTGAGTAACAGAGATGCCTATCTGTATAGGTGTCTGGATGTCTAGATGCCTATGTGTGTGTGCCTGAGTGCGTGAGTGCCTGCCTCTGTCTGTGTGTGTGCGTGTGTATGTGTATTAGTGCCTGCCTACCTATGTGTGTGTGGATATGTGTGTGTATGAGAGTACCTGTATATATGTAAGAGTGCCTGTGGGTATGAGAGGGAGCCTGTGTGTGTATGTGTGAGAGTGCCTGTGTCTGTGTATGTATGAGAGTACCTGTGTGTGTGTGTGTGTGTGTGTGTGTGTGTGTGTGTGTGTGTGTGTGTGTGTGTGTGTGTGTGTGTGTGTGTGTTTGTGTGTGTGTGTGTGTACTCGTGTGTGTGTGAGAGAGCATATGTGTATGTATGAGAGAACCTGTGTGTATGTGTGAGAGAGTGCCTGTGTATGTGTGGGAGTGCCTATGGGTGTGTGAGAGAACCGGTGTGTGTAAAAGAAGGCCTGCGTGTGTGACTGAATAGATATGTTGCTTGTGATCAGCAACCCCAGCCCAAGCCCGTGAAAGGTGGAGGAGGGGGAGATTAGCGGGTCCCTCCGCTCAGGCCACGCCCCCCTGCCGTTCAGGCCTCCCGATCCCGACCACCCCCCGCTCTGTCTCCCGTTCCCTGCAGACCGCATATCGCGGTCGGTATATGTCGGCGCCCCACCTGTCAGCAATGCAGGAGCGCTGGGGGAGGGAGCGGGGCCTTGACCTTAGAGTGCTGACGGAGTGGGCTGGTGGGCGGGGGAGGGTGGCTGCCTCATGCTTGACCCCATATGGGAACATGGAACACTATAGGGAGATAGGTCTGCATGTAGTCGACTAACGTCAGCGTCATGTGCGCCAGTGGCCCCTCCGCCTTCTTGGATGCCGCTATATGGATACAATACATGCAGACCACCAGCACATTAAACGTTCACCACCCACACATTAAAACACAGAGGCACTTAAAGGAGGGGAGTCCGGCACCCTATCATATAGAGAGTAGACATTCACATATAAGAGGATAATGAAAATTAGGTAGCCAGTCCTCTGAACTCCTCACCAACAAAAGTGGTCGGGATTGGCGCTACGAGGACCGCACAATAGGAACCCTTTGGGGGGGCACGGTGCTCCTTACAACCTATACTCACATAGAGGGCAAAAACGGGAGGAGTAGGGAGAGGTGGAGTTTTGGGGGAAACTCTTTAGGTGGATGTTATGTAAATGAGCTTTTTATTGCTAAAGTTATAAGTTATACTGTTATTTAACTGTTGTCTGTTTAAAGGAGATGCGCCGGCAGGACAGTTCCCTGATCGGCGTGTATGTGTCCTCCGCTACGATCCCTACAGAATAGGGGTCGCAAACAAGTCCCAGGGAAGCCAGGACCCAGCAGGCAGGGAAGACCCCGTCGTCAGTCTGGGCCAAAGGACCCATCCCTTGGGCGCAAGGGCCACTCCCGGGGGCTCCCGGAGTGGGCTCTTGTCTTCATGTTCCTATTTGTTTTTTGTACATTAGAGTATCTGTTGTTATGTGTCGTGAACCCAACCCCCTTTGTGTTGACCCTCATGTGCTACTCCCAGTCCCCCCCTCCCCTCCCCCTCCCTCCCCGTTGCCTCCCACTCCCTCCTTACCCTTCCCTCAAATACCTATCTACGAATAAACGCCCTGAAGGTAGTGATCGTCCGGCCCTACACATGGAAGCCACGGGTAAGTCAAGCAACATAATGATGCGCGTAGTCACACACAGCAATAAATGGCGTTGACTTTTATATCTCACAATGTGCAGGGCTTTAACAACCCCACTAAACGCAAACTAGCCTTCACAGATTATAAAAGAAAACATGCAGATGTGTTGCTCCTACAGGAGACACATTTCAGCAAAACCAATACCCCCAAATATCTTGATAAAGACTTCTCCCAGGTTTTCTCGGCCTCTGCTGAAGTCAAAAAGCGTGGAGTTGCCATCCTATTCCGTAATCGCATCCCTTACGAAGGCCTGATAACCAAACGGGATAACGATGGCAGATTTATTATAATAGTAGGAACTATTAGGGGACAGAAGATCACAATCGCCTGTATATATGCCCCCTGCGAAAAGAGTGCAATCTTCTTCGAGAAATTCTTTAGAATACTAAACTCGGTTGCGCAGGGAAGCGTGGTCTTAGCAGGAGATTTTAATATGGTCCTACAACCTCACATGGACAGATCAGGTGGAGCTACCCTACACAATAAAGGAGCAGGTGTATCCCTACGAAGAGGTCTCAAATGTAACCAATTAATAGACATCTGGAGAGAGCTACATCCAGCAGATAGGAATTACACATTCTTCTCGCACCCACATTGCTCATACAGTAGGATTGATTACTTCGCAGTGTCCTGTCACCTGGTCCCCAAGGTCACCCAAGCGGAGATCCATGATATTTCATGGTCTGACCACGCACCCATAGAGCTCCGGTGCAACAATATTCAAACGGGTAGACCAGGAACGAACTGGAAGCTAAAAGAATCCATTCTAAAAATTCCAGAGATCTGTGATACTGTGGGTAATGAGATAGACCAATTTTTCAAAGTAAATGCCGGCTCTGTCTCCTCACATCTGGTCCTCTGGGAGGCGCATAAAGCGACTCTCCGAGGTACCCTCATAAATATCACGGCTAGACGAAAAAAAGAGAGAGAGGCAAAAATTGTCACACTCCAAACTAAATTACAAACTCTCTCCGCCAAACATAAAAAGAAACTAGACCCGCAAACCCTACAAGAGGTAAAAGACACTAAAATTGAATTAAACATGATACTGACCTCCAGGGCTGATAATTCATTGAGTTGGTCAAAGAGGAAATTTTACGAAAAAGCAAACAGGCCGGATACGATGCTGGCCCGCATGCTGAAAGACAGGCAAACTAAATACAACATCCAAGCTTTACGCTTAAAATCTGGTACCCCTACTTCAAACCCACAGAAAATAGTAGATGAATTCGGCTCCTTCTATGAGACACTCTATAATGGTGAGAAAGTGGCACATAATCCTAGCACGAGCAGTAAGCTAAGAGATTTCCTGGCTAGCTCCAACCTGGTGAGATTGACAGAATCAGACAGAGCCTCCCTAAATGCCGACTTCACACACGAGGAGTTGACACAGGCCATTACGGAACTTAAACCTTCAAAGGCACCGGGGCCGGACGGCTTCTCAGGGTTATACTACAAGAAATTTACCAAATTACTTGCCCCAAGGTTGCTCCAAGTATTCAACGCTATTTTAGCGGGAGCCCCCATCCCCAGGGAGATGTTACAGGCGTCTATTTCAATCATCCCAAAACCAGGGAAAGACCCACTAGACTGCAAAAGTTACAGGCCCATATCACTAATCAATACAGATATCAAGCTGTACGCTAAATTATTGGCCAATAGAATATGTCTTATCCTACCCAGACTCATACATCCAGATCAGGTCGGATTTATCAAGGGCCGACAAGCCGCAGATAATACCCGTCGATTTATAGATCTGATAGATTTGGCCACTATTGACACTGCTCAAAGTATGTTGTTAAGTCTGGACGCCGAAAAGGCTTTCGATAGGATAGACTGGCCCTACCTCAAGGAGACGCTTGCGACATTTGGCTTTGGAGATCGGGTGAGTGATGCGATTCTATCGCTGTACTCTAACCCCACCGCCAGGGTTGTACACCAAGGCTACCCCTCTCGGCCCTTCCAAATTAGGAGTGGTACGAGACAGGGTTGCCCATTATCTCCCCTCCTATTCGCCCTCTGTATCGAACCCCTGGCGGCGCAAATCAGAGGAAACCCTGACATCTCAGGGTTAAACGCATACTCTCAAACCCATAAAGCGGCCCTGTACGCAGATGACATCCTCTTGATGATCACGAAACCCCTCACCTCACTACCGAACTTATTTGACCTGCTAACCAGGTTTTCTAAAATTTCCGGCTTCAAAATCAATCAATCCAAATCTGAGGCTCTCAATGTCAATCTCCCCAGCCATATAGAAAAACTATTAAAACTAAATTTTAAATTTCACTGGCAACACAAATCTATAAAATATCTGGGTGTCCACATCACCAGAAACGTCAAAGAAATATACGACGCAAATTACCCCAACCTAATCCGGACCCTAAAATCATGGGGAGGTAAAAAACCAAGAGTCAGCAAAATTAATATGAAAAGGCCGGTCTTGGCTGGGGGTCTAGCGGTACCCTGTCTGTTATCATATTACAAAGCGGCACAGTTGAGCCAAATTGTGCAATGGCAGTCTGACCCGAGATCTAAGAGATGGGTCGAATTAGAGAGCGCAGCCTGTGAACCTATAGAATTACGTAATCTAATCTGGCTCCCCAAAATGGTGCGAAAAGGCGCCAATATGCCGCTATCCTCAATGACCAACTCATTGTCAATCTGGGAGGCCACAAAATTTAAACATTCCCTCACAACGACACGCTCTATGATGTCACCCCTGTGGAACAACTCCGAGTTCGTGCCGGGCCTATCGGTCGGTAATATCTCAATTTGGAAAAAGAAAGGTTATAATCGGATTAAAGATCTGGAAGGCCATGACAGAAAAGTTAAGACGTTTGATCACATCAGATTAGAAAAAGAGATCCCCCACTCAGAATTCTTTAGATACCTCCAGATCAGGGCGTTCTATAACAAATTTGCCCCGTACCCACAATTGACATCCTTCGAAAAGCTCTGTCTGGCAGAGACCGACACAAAGGGACTTACCTCGCAGCTATACAGCGAAGTGATCAGTTCTAGCAAACAAGCCCATGAGATACCCTCATTTAGAGCGCGCTGGGAAACAGACATCGGAGAATGTCTGGAAGACGAGGACTGGAGTGCTATTTTTCTAGCCACAGCAAAGTGCTCCATATGTACCACCCTCAAGGAAAACGCATATAAGGTCCTGATGCGATGGTACCTTACCCCACTAAAATTATCAAGGTTCGTGCCGGGATCCTCCCCGCTGTGCCCGCGCCAGTGTGGAGGATCAGCAGACCTGCTACATATGCTGTGGTCTTGCCCGCGGATCTCCTCATTCTGGGAGACAATTAGACTTTGGATACAGAGACTGTTTGATCTCACTATTCCCCCAGATCCGTGGCTGTTTCTCTTGAACAGACCACTAGCGGGTCTCTCTAAAGCTCATAATAAACTTATTGCTCACTTTGCACTCGCAACGCGGTGTGAGATCGCAGCACTATGGAAAAGCTCAGACATACCAACCATCCCAAAAATTCGGAATCGTATTTGGTTTATCTGCCAGATGGAAAAGTTAACGAGTCTGGTTAACGACACTGGCGACAATTATCTAAAAGTCTGGATGCCTTGGTTGGCACAGACAGACATCCCGGGGTTAGAAAGGGCATCAATCTGGCTATGATAGTTTCCAAGTCCGTTCTCCTTGAGAGAGATGTGCTACACCCTTGCTCGGCATAAGATGATTACATTTCAAACAGGTAACATACCTAGAAAGGCAGCGTAACAACTCTGAGACACACTCACGATCACTAGCATCCATCCCAACCCCCTCTTCCCCCCCCTCCCCCCCTCTTCCCCCCCCTCCCCCCCTCTTCCTCCCCCTCCCCCCCTCTTCCTCTTGGATCAATGTTTGTCTACCGGTTTGTCCGTCCGTATGGTTGATTGTTTGTCGGTCTTCACGTTTGTCTGTCTACCCACGTAGTTGTCTACCTGTTTATGTATACGTCGTCTGGATGAGTCGTGTGTCAGCTGAATAGTCGGCAGGGCGGTTAATGATTCGGTGAATGAGCTTTTACACCTAGCCCCTCCCAAATAGAAGGGGGGTTTGACACCATAATATGAACCCCGGAAAGCGAGCCGTGTCTCGATACCCCTTCAGGCCCACCAGTCTGACCACAGATTAAAGTTCTATTCCATTGATATTAGTAACATTATACTTCCAGATACACTGAGAATCACCATGATATAATGTATTTTGTAATGTATTGTATTGTATAATATTATAAAATTATAAACTAATAAAATTTAAGTTACAAAAAAAAAAATAGATTAAATCAAAATGATCAAACATCAATGCCAACAAATGAATTCAGCTTACTATCCCAGTACCCAGCTAGTGATGGTGGGATATAGGTGGCATATGATGCTATAGGTAGGGTGTAAACCCTCTGGATCAGCTAACAGACCAGATGGTAAGTATATAGAGGCCAGCGAGAGTAAATAAATGCTAGTGAACAGATAACCAGACCTCCTAGTCTAGTGATATTATTACACACCTCATTTAGTCATTAATTAATTTGAGAAGTGCATAAGCTGTGAGTGAAAATACTGACACTCACAACAGCAATTGTAGTGAATCCACAGCACATATACTGCAGAGACACACAGAGCACTAGGTAGGAGAGTGGATAACAAAACTCCCTGGCTATAAACACTGGACTAAAATTAGCCAAGTGTTAAGGACTGAACATGCTGAAACAGGACCTGCAAACACTACATTAAAACAGCTCCAAGTAGGAGACTGACAACATTGCATTACAATGAGGTCTGTAATAATATCACTAGACTAGGAGGTCTGGTTATCTGTTCACTAGCATTTATTTACTCTCGCTGGCTACTATATACTTACCATCTGGTCTGTTAGCTGATCCAGAGGGGGTTACACCCTACCTATAGCATCATATGCCACCTATATACCACCATCACTAGCTGGGTACTGGGATAGTAAGCTGAATTCATTTTTTGGCATTGATGTTTGATACTTTTGATTTAATCTATTTTTAACTCACGTTACACAATCCTCTGGTAATACTGTATATGTTTTAAGTAATTAAACAAAAGTTATTTTTTACACTTAGTGGTGTGCAGTTTAGTGAATTCTTTGAGGGCCACAATCACTTTGTGTCCCTTTTCTTTTCTGATTCACTTCCTCAGTTCACAGTTTGCACCCACTATTCGATTACCTGATTTATTTATTCCACCAATTCAATTAGTATGGTTCTGTGATCACTCCCTATCCTCCCCTTGTTGTTTCCTATCCTAAAAAGCATAGATTATGTCAAAGAAACTGAGAGGCTACTGTCAGACAGGACCTGTTACTCCATTCTAAAGACTGATCCTACTGCAAGCTATGATCTCGAACTTAACGATATCTTAAATATTGGTCTCTTAGACAAAGTGATCAGTGAGAAAGAAAAAGAGTTTATACTAGTCAAACAGCCCAAAATTGCCACACTGTACAGCCTTCCAAAAATACACAAGGGGAAGACACCCCCACCAGGAAAGCCCATAGTCTCAGGCATTGGGAGCCTGACTGAGAATGCGAGTGACTACATCGACCGGATCCTGAGGCCTTTGTTATAGCCCTTAGATCATACCTGAGGGACACCAAAGACATTCTCTGCAAAATCGAGAATGTCAATGTCACTATGGATACTATCCTGGTGTCCCTAGATGTAGAAGGGCTATATACAAGCATACCCCATGAAATTGGCATCTCGGAAATATCATACTTTTTTGAAAACTAGAGGGAACCACCTTCTTAAACATAATGAGTTTGTTCTAAAGTTACTTACCTTTGTTCTCACAAATAACTATTTCTGGTTTAACAAAACACTTTACCACCAGACCCAGGGTACAGCAATGGGCACCAAATGTGCACCGTCATATGCGAACCTTTACCTTGGCTGGTAGGAAGCAGAAATAGTATTTGCAGAGAATACTGTATGGAGAAATATACTAATCACATAATACTGTGGTATAGATATATAGATGACATACTTCTACTCTGGAATGGGACCTTAATCCATCTAAAAGAGTTCATAAACACACTTAATAAAAATAAGAACAACCTCAGACTCACTTTAGAAGTTGGTCCCACGGAGATCTCCTTTCTTGATCTTAAAATCTCAATCAAAGAAAACGGGGACCTAACATCAACTACTTTCAGGAAGACGACCGCAACCAATAGCATCCTCCGAGCTAATAGCCATCACCCCCTAATCTATTAAAGAACATCCTTGTAGGCCAATTCCTTCGCATCAGACGTAATTGCACCACAACCCTTGAATTCGAGGAACAGGCTCTACTTATGAAAGAAAGATTTTTAGCACGTGGTTATAGTAGGAATAACATAAAGAGGGCCTATAAAAGAGCAAAAAGTACCCCCAGGGAAACCCTTCTCAAGGATAAAACACACACATACTAGAGCCAAGTTCCATCAGGTTCATTGGAACCTTTAACTCTCAGTGGGACCAAGCCAAAAATGTATTCCAAAATCATTGGCACATTCTGAAAGCAGATCCAGACCTGAATGAAATACTCAAAAATCACCCAGAAATGACACTTAGAAGAGCAAAAAATCTACATGACCACCTGGTCAATAGCCATTTTGAAGGGGAAAAACCCCCCAACATCTGGCTACCGGATAAACCCAATGTCTGCTTCAGCTGTTACAATTGTAAAGCCTGTAAATCAATAAAAACAACTAAAACATTCCAGAACTGGGATAATGGTAGAACATATGACATCAGGAAATTTATCAATTGTAGATCCTCGGGTATCTATATATATGGTCATCTGCAATTGCCATAAGAAATATGTGGTAAAAACAAGACGCCCATTAAGGCATCGTGTGTTAGAACATCTGGGCACCATCCATAATCAAACGGATACACCGGTGTCCAGACATGTCCACGAGCATCACAATGGGGATAGTAGTGTTTTGACATTTGTGGGACTTGACCAGTTCTCACTTGGACTTAGAAAAGGGGACTGGGATGAGGTATTACTCCAAAAGGAATCAAGATGGATATATACCCTGGGGACACTTACTCCCCAGGGGTTAAATGAGGGATTTTTTCCTATCCGTTCATTTAATTATAATGTCTTATTACTTTACCATCTCTTCATTTAGTTGCTCCATACATTATCTCAATTAACCCCTAGAGGCCCCCATAGACACTATTGATGCATTGACATCAGTAGGAGTGCACTCTTTGCCACGATGATTTGATCCATCTATGTGCTCTCTCATACAATCACAACAAACCACCAGAGGCCCCCACGCACATGTTGGACGTTCTGACATAACTGGGAGTGGCCTATATATACGCGCGAACTGACGGACCAATCAGTAACCCCTTTTGAATCATTTAAATATTGGGTGTTTGGAGGAGTTTCTTCCAGCCTTGACAAAGCCGTACAGCGAAACGTAAGTTGGCATTGACGCACTGACGTCAGTGAGAACGGTTACAGAGTCTGCCTGTCCGCTACCACAAGCTAAGACTGTTTAAAATTTCACTCTCCCTCCTTGTCTGGAGTGCAGACGCTGTTTGATAGAACAAGTCTGCACTTCTTGGAGGGAGCTTACAGGTGTTTTAGTCAATAAGTAATTACCTTTGGATTCAATTGAGCATTTTATTTGTAACTTTGTAGACATAGTGCCAGACGTCCTCAAGCCTGTCATTTTGTCCAGTTACTTAAAACATCAAGATTTTGCTCATTCCCATCTATTCCTCCCTGTGTTGTAGTGCAAACACTGAGAATGACTGAACGAATCTGCACATTTGGGAGAGAGGTATTGGTGCTCTTAGCACCGTGGTAATTACTGACTCTATTAGAAACTTAGAATTGTAATTTAGATTCACTGTATCAGACGTCTGTTCAGCCTGTTACTCTGTCCAGTCGCATAGAATCCAGGAAGTTTATTTGTACGTTAACTTAGGACAGTGATCACCTAGGGTGAAGGAATGGATCCCACTCGTTACTTAGATCAGGCACGGATACTTATCCGCATTATATATGCGTTTATTCAGTTATTGCATATGTACTGTGACTCAATTAGCAGTATATTATATTGCTGTCACCCAGCAATTTCCTCCTAGGATCATACTGTACATACTTACCTTGAGTCCCAGTGACTTTACCTGATCCCATTGTGATCACTAACGCCCACTGATATACATTGAGTGGGATCACTTCACCTGGAATTTATTCACCGTAATTATTTTAATTCGCTCATTTGTCATAGTTATGCCTTCCCGTTAGGCATACCTTATTATTGACTTTATATTATCTGATCTCTTAATAAAGTTATTTTAATTTATTCATCATTACATTTAGACCTATGTAAATAGGTGTCCTTCACCTGGTGTTTAACTATCCCAGCCATTGTGAGTGCTCTCATTATAGAGGTTCCTTTTTCTCCTTGTTCGAAGAAATTAATGAAACCAGTAACCAATCAAAGCAATTCATTATTAAAACAGCAAGGAATTAATTAAACCTGCTTATGCTCGGCACCCAGGGGTTAACCCCCGGGCCGCACCCCCGCTCCACCTTCCTTCTATTTGGCGCCTGCCTGCTATTTAGCACTAACTCCCCATTATGTCAGTGCTCTGCATAGCTTCTGTACCTTGGTGCTGTCTTCTCTACCCCTCGGACTTGGCAAACGGACATTTCGAGTATGCTGCCTTCTCTATCCCTGGACCTGGCTTACGGACATTCGACTACGCAGCTGTCTTCTCTATCCCAGACCTTTGGCTTACCATGGATTTGGCAAGTACCTGACTACCCCTCTTTCTTGCCCCCGGTCCAGCTATGCTCTAATACTACACTCTGGGCACGCCTCCGTTGCTGTGGGTGCGTGGTATCCTTCCGTTCCACCTCAGTACCGGGGTCTTGTCTGGTTTGCGGGCAGCAAGAGCGTTACACTGCCTTTACATTTAAAACACCATTGGAATACAGTTTATTTTTATATGTAGGTTTTCTATGTGCAACAAATATAAAACCGATATGTATGTTCATGTTACACTTCCACCTAGCTGCACTCCAAAAATGAGAGTTCTAGCTCTTTCCTAGTTCAAGTTATCCACTTAATTGAATGGGCTCTGTGATGTGGGTTGCGGTTTGACCTACAATCATTCTGGGTTCAAGCCGACATACAATGTATCCATGTATCGGTAACCGCAGGCGCACTTCACCAATTCATATTAAGTGGATAACAAGACAGCTGGATATGTTGTAGCACTCAAGTACTTCAGCGAAACCGCAGACCACTTATTCAATTGACTTTGCGGTTTGGACGTTCTGTGGGATAGAACATGATACCCATCTTCAATGCAGCCACTTACTTGCAGGCACACTTATGCAATTAGCGCTTGGCACAGCACTAGCAGCTCCCCCTTGTGTTGTGAATACAGTTTGCACATTTACCATTCATTCAGAATACTGCAGCTCATTTCTGAGCTGCAAAACAGGGACAATACAGATATGGTATAGGAGAAACAGGGCATTTTGGTGGACACACAATTAACACCTTCAATCCCAACAAGGTTTAGGGTTAACCAGCTGGGTATAATATAATTATTGGCCTGGTTAACCCCTTCACCGCCACAGTGGACAACACCTAATGGCCCTAATTTCTGAATTTGAGCTACGCTGGAAAGGAGGATATTATCTATCCCAGACTGCACATCTCAGCACTTTACGATTGCTGTGATGCCACCTTTACTATTAATATTTGCTATGGCCTCACTTCTTTTCAAATTATGCAATTCTTTCTACCAGACTATTATGTCTCTAACTCTATTCATATATCTCCATCTCTCCTTCCTTCGCAACTTCACAGTTCACATGAACTACTTTCTTACCTGTGCCCTCTGACACCACACAGCTTTACCCCCTGCACTAAAACACACCTCTACAAATCCTCCTCACACATTTTCTTTCTATCTATGCTTCTCCTCCTTGCTTCTGGGGATATCTCTCCCAATCCTGCCTTATTTCTACATGCTCTCATCCTCGCCTGCCTAATGCAACTTCTACTCCTGGTGTCAACCCCTCCAACCTCATACCCATCCTCTGCCACCCTCCCTCCTCTCTCCCTTTTTCCTGTGCCCTTTGGAATGCTTGCTTCCTCTCTAACAAGTTCCGCTCTTTGCTTGACTTCTTTCTCTCTCACTCTCTACTCCTATTAGCTATAACTGAGACCTGGCTCACTCAGTCTGACTCTGCTCTGGAAGCTGCTCCCTCTTATGGTGACCTTCTTTCTCCCACCCTCCATGCCCTGATGGCAGGGGTGGAGGTGTGGGCTCCTCCTCTCCTCTCTCTGCCATTCCCAAACCCTTTCTATTCCTCCCTCTATTGCTTTACCCTCTTTTGTGGCTCACACTGTCCAGATCTTCCCTCCTCTCCCTGTCCACATGGCGGTCATCTTTCGCCCACCTACCACTACTCATTCCCCCTTCTGCCTTTCTCCCTCACTTTGAATCCTGTCTCTCTTTCTTTCTCTCCTTAGACTCCCCTGTTCTTCTCCTTGGGGACTTCAACTGCCACATTGATGACCCCTCTCTCCCTTGGGCTTCCCGCTGTCTCTCTCTAACCTCTTCTTTTGGGCTTCAACAG
This sequence comes from Ascaphus truei, assembly GCF_040206685.1. Lineage (NCBI taxonomy): Eukaryota > Metazoa > Chordata > Amphibia > Anura > Ascaphidae > Ascaphus > Ascaphus truei. Next base: position 92,029 of record NW_027457336.1, read on the forward strand.
TGGACTGCAGCCAGCAACCACAAGGATGCCCACTACCTAGACCTGGTTTTCACGGAAAACTTTTCTTTCTCTGATTTCACAATATCCCCCTTTCCTCTGTCTGACCATCACCTCATTTAATTTTCTCTCTCTCGTTTCTCCCCTTCTTCATCTCCATCTACACCTCATTTCTGCAGCCACCTCCACTCTATTAACCTACCAGCTTTTAATTCCACTTTACACTCCTCTATCTCCTCTCTCAGTTTTGCTCCAGACCCTGACAACCTGGTCAGTAGCTACAACTCAGTCTTATCCTCCTCTCTTGAGCTATATGCTGTGCTTTTTCTCTGCCACCCTCGCTCTTCTAACCCCAAACCCTTGCTAAATGCCCATGCATGCTGCGTTCCTCCAACCATTCCTCTGAAAGCATCTGGAGGAAATCTCACACTCTCGAAGACTTCCTTCACTACAAATGTATGCTATCCTGTTTCAACTCTGCCCTCTCTCAAGCTAAACAAACTTACTTTTCTTTAATAATCAACACGCACAAATCTAACCCATGCCAACTCTTCTACTCAGACGACCCTCAGCTACCTCTTCTTCTTCCTCCATCTCACCTCAGGACTTTGCTGACTCTTTTTAAAAAAAAAGGTGGAATCCATACGTCAGAACATCCCCTCTGTTTCCTCCTCCCATCATACACCGCTTCCTAACTCTCCACATGCCTTCCTTGACTCTTTTTCCGCTGTCTCAGAGGAGGATGTGTCACTGTTGATCTCCTCTTCTCCCTCTACCACTTGCCCCCTTTACCCCATTCCCTCCCATCTCCTAAAACCTCTCGCTCCTACTACAATCCCTATGCTCACACACATTTTTAACTCCTCCCTCTACTCTGGTACCTTTCCCTCCTCCTTCAAACATGCAACAGTTATACCATTACTCAAAAACAGCAAGTTTGACCATACCTGTCTTTCTAACTATCAACCTGTCTCCCGCCTGCCTTTTGCCTCTAAACTCCTAGAATGTCTTCTATTTTCTCACTTGCTCCATTTTCTCAACACCTATTCTCTCCTAGACCCTCTCCAATCTGGCTTCCACACTGCTCACTCGACTGAAACAGCCCTCACTAAAATAACTAATGACCTCCATGCTGCCAAAGACAGAGGTCATTACACTCTGCTCATATTGCACGACCTCTCTGCAGCATTTGATACTGTGGACCACCCTCTTCTCCTTCACATTGTATTGTATTGTATGTCTTTATTTATATAGCGCCATTAATGTACATAGCGCTTCACAGTAGTAATACATGTGGTAATCAAATAAATAACAGATAATATAAATAACAGATCATGGGAATAAGTGCTTTAGACATAAAAGTAACATTAAGGAGAAGGAGTCCCTTCCCCCGAGGAGCTTACAGTCTAATTGGTAGGTAGGGAGAATGTACAGAGACAGTAGGAGGGAGTTCTGGTAAGTGCGTCTGCAGGGGACCAAGCTTATGTATCATGTGTTCAGAATATCCACAGTGCTATTTATATGCTTATTTAAGCAAGTGTGTCTTAAGGTGGGTCTCAAAGGTGGATAGAGAGGGTGCAAGTCGGGTACTGAGGGTAAGGGCATTCCAGAGGTGTGGGGCAGTCAGTGAAAAAGGTTTAAGGCAGGAGAGGGCTTTAGATACGAAGGGGCTAGAAAGAAGACATCCTTGAGAAGAACGCAAGAGTCTGGATGGTGCATTACGAGAAATTAGGGCAGAAGAGTGTAAAGCTTTAAAAGTGAGGAGAAGAATGGAGTGTGAGATGTGGGATTTGATCGGAAGCCAGGAGAGGGATTTTCATAAGGGAGATGCTGAGACAGATCTAGGAAAGAGTAGAGTGATTCTGGCAGCAGCGTTTAGGATAGATTGTAGTCCCCTACAGGTGAGAGGCAGGAAGGCCGGACAGCAGGAGGTTACAGTAATCAAGACGGGAGAGAATGAGGGCCTGAGTCAGAGTTTTAGCAGTCGAGCAACAGAGGAAAGGGCGTATCTTTGTTATATTGCGGAGGTTTTAGAAATGTTTTGAATGTTCTCCATACTCTTGGTATTTGTAACAAAGCTCTATCCTGAATCTCCTCATACCTCTCTCATCTTACTTTCAGAGTCTCTTGTCATCCTCCTACTCTATCAATCTCTCTGTGGGGGTATCCCAGGGCTCTGTCCTGTGACCTCTTCTCTTTTCTCTACACACATTCTCTAGGTGACCTAATCACATCCCTTGGGCTTAAATATTACCTCTATGCTGTCGACACACAAATTTACTTTTCAACCCCTGACCTTACACCTGCTGTACAGACCAAAGTTTCTGAATGTCTTTCTGGGATATCATCCTGGATGTCCCTCTGTCGACTTAAACTTAACATGGCAAAAACAGAGCTCCTCATTCTTCCTTCCAAACCTTGCCCTACTACCTCCTTCCGCATTACTGTTGGATGTACTATCATTCACCCAGCAGCCCTAGCACACTGCCTAGGCGTCACACTTGACTCCTCTCTCACATTCTCCTCATTCAAAACGTATCTAAAATCTGTCGCTTTTCCCCCCGCAAAATTACAAAGATACGCCCTTTCCTCTGTTGCTCGACGGCTAAAACTCTGTAAGGAATCGGGGAACACGTCCCCTGCGGCGTGCTCCCTCCTTACCTGCTGTTGGTACCGCAGCCGCTGCTTCCTCTGCTCCCCTCACTGCTAGTGCACGCAACCCCGCTCTGCTTAAAGAGCGTGCGCGTACTCGCTCCTCTTTTGCACTTCTCACTGAGCTTGGCTCTGCCCCTGCTGACGCATCACGTCTTCCTCAAGTATGACGCACGCACATGACGTTGCGACACGTTCACAAGCCGCGGAGTAAGTACTAATCATCCCCTTATCTCCTGTGCCTACCCTGGTTCTCGCTGGGACCGTGCCTCCGCTCCGCCCCTGCTTACATTGGTTCCTGTCCCTTTATAACCCTGCCTCTTCCTTAGCTCAGTGCTCAGCATAACCTCTCGTAGCCTAGTGCTGCCCTGTGTCTTGTGCTTTGCTCCCTGTCTTGTCTTAACAGCGGATACCTTGTGGATGACCTGGCCTGTCTGCGGACCCCCTCTGGAATTCAGACCTTGGCATACCCTCGACCTCGTGTACCTCTGTAACTGAACTCGGCTCCACGGATACTGACCACGCTGCTCTCTCTAACCCTGAACTTGAGTACACGGACACTCACTACGCTGCTCTCTCTAACCCCAGACCTTGGCTTACAGACTTTGACAATTCTACCATCTCTAACTCTGGACTCGGCAAGTACACAAACCCTCTCTCTACAGCCCAGTCCCGGCAACAATAAACTACCACCCTCCGGGCACACCTCCGCTGCTGTGGGTGTGTGGTATTCTGCCTTCCCACCTCAGTACCGGGTCTTGTCAGGTTTGTGGGCAGCACGAGCGTTACAAACTCTGACTCAGGCCCTCATTCTCTCCCGTCCCGATTACTGTAACCTCCTGCTGTCTAGCCTTCCTGCCTCTCACCTGTCTCCCCTACAATCTATCCTTAACGCTTCTGCCAGGATCACTCTACTCTTTCTTAAATCTGTATCAGCGTCTCCCCTGCTGAAATCACTCTCCTGGCTTCCTATCAAATGCAGCCTCTCACACTCAATTCTCCTCCTCCCTTTTAAAGCTTTACACTCTTCTGCCCCTCCTTACTTCTCAGCCCTAATTTCTCGCTATGCACCATCCTGACTATTGCGTTCTGCTCAAAGATGTCTTCTCTCTACCCCTGTGTATCTAAAGCCCTCTCCCTCCTTAAACCTTTCTCACTGTGCCCCACACTTCTGGAATTCCCTTCCCCTTAATACCCGACTAGCACCCTCTCTATGAACCTTTAAGACACACCTTAAGACACACTTGCTTAAAGAAGCATATAAGTAGCACCGTGGCTAATACTATACACATGATACATAAAGATTGGCCCCCCGAAACGCACTTAACAGAATGCCCTCCTACCTAACAATTCGTTTGTAAGCTCTTTGGAGCAGGGAATCCTCTTTCTAAATGTTACATTTATGTCTGAAGCACTTATTCCCATGATCTGTTATTTGTATTCTTTGTTATTTATATGATTGTCACGTTTATTACTACTGTGAAGTGCTATGTACATTAGTGGTGCTATATAAATAAAGACATACTATACATACATCATTAAAGAAAAACATTAACACACATTGCAAAGTAAAGTCTTCATTATTGTATTCAGAGGCAGAATATGTAGCATTCATTTCCTACCAAGACAGAGAAAGATTAGATATCTTCTTAGAAAGAAAAATGTATCAAGGGAAATGCAAAATCGGTTAAAACATGTGGCAAGTTATTGATTCTGGTAGATATCTGATTGCTATTTACGAAGTCTGGAAGGAATTTGTTTTCCCTTCTTGTGAAACAGAAATGCCAAGTGCTGCTTTTTTTTTACCTGCATTAATGTGTATCTATAGGTGCTGAAATAGAGTAAAATCAAATGCCCAATCCAAGGATTTCATTATTTACTATTAAGTGAAGGTCACTTTCCAGATGCTTCCTTCCATTAATTTTCTTGTAACCTTGAGATATTTAAATGTTTCTCAAATCCCCTTTCTCACCCCAATCTTCTAGGTTTTATATACAGTATGGAGGTAAATTAATCTGTCAAATAATTTTAGGAATCGTACAATTTCACATATTTGATATTAACCCCTCCCAACCTAGCTAATTAGATCACATAAGGGATCTGTCTGAACATTCAGGATGAATGCTGACAGGAAGGGGTATCATCTGGTCTAAAGCAACCACGGCCATCTTGCTTCCTGGAAAATCCTGCACTTACTCCCCTGACAGGAAATCAGCCTCTCCTTGGTTATTGTCAGCAGTTGCATCTGGCCTTTAAAAGGCAGGCAGTTGCTACTAGCCTTTGCTCATGCAAAGTACTGGTTACCTTGTTCTGTCTGAGCTCCCCCTTGCCTTTGTTTTGCCTGCTGCCTGTCTTGACCATGGAACTTAATCTGAATACCACTTGCCTGCCGCCTGCCTCAAACTCAGAAACGGACCTGACTACCCTTTGAAACGAAAAAAGAACAAGGCGCACAATGCACATAGTGAAGTACAGTATAAAAAGTTAATTTTACTAATGAATAATAAGTTCTGCGTACATCAGAGTATATAAAATCAGGCAATGGATAAGTGGGGTTACCACACAGGAGGACAGCTGGAGTCGTCACTCTTCACCCAATGTAGAGGGAGGAACAGCAGACCAGCGATCATCAGACTGATGAGGACTGATACTCTGATGTACGCAGAACTTATTATTCATTAGTAAAATTAACTTTTTATACTGTACTTCACTATGTGCGTTGTGCGCCTTGTTCTTTTTTAGTTTCTCTAGTTCTAGGGGTGTCGAGCCACCCCCAAGAAAGGCTGCAGATGCACTACTAGTGCACTTATAAGGTCAACAATATTGTTTATTGCACTTTGTATTCACGATTGTGTGTTATACCACATATTAGCTGTGCACTTTTTCTTTTTGTATCTGACTACCCTTTGCCTATCACCTCCCTCGACTTCGGAACCGGACCTGACAACCCTTTGCCTGCCACCTGTCTTGACCCCGAAACTTACCTGATTACCCTTGCATTCCAGGCCTCTGATCCCTGGCCAAGGTCAGTGTATTACTCCCTACCTGTGCCATGTGGGTCCATATCCTGTTTGCAGTCAGCAACGTTACATGTTGCACAAGCCACGCAATGGACCCCGCAGAGGTAGCGAATGCAATTTCCTGTCAGGGCCAGCTTCTGGGAACCCATGGCACAAATATAACAATGCTGGATCAGAAACTGGATTAAATCTCTACTACGCTGTAGACCCTATGCAGTCAACTCAGTACACCCAGGGTGATTCCATCTATGCCTGCGCCTTTAACTTGTGATGCTGCACCAGTATCTGTGGTCCTAAGGAAGCCCCGGATCCCAACCTCTGTCCCATTGGAGGCTTCCCTCAGCTTGCAGAGGATTCTTGAACCAGTACCAGGTGCAGTTCGGCACACAGCCATAATCCTTCTCTACCTACCTCTCTCTCGAGTGGCACATATCTTCTCGCTCCTTATGGATGAAACGTTAGCTAGGGCGTCACCTATTTATGAAAAGGGTTCCCCCTTGTTGGACCATTCTGGCGCCTTCATGCAGACCTTCCGGACAATCTTTGATACCCCCGGCCATGTGGCTGTCATGGTAGACCAGGTCTCATCAACACATTAATACCGGGATTCTGGATTGAGCACAACAAGGCGGGCAAAATAAATTGTAATTTATTTCCTTTTAAGACAAACACACAATTCTTCACAATTACACTAAATAAACACTTACTGGGATGGGGAAACCAAATAAAGGGTCCACGGAACGAACGACTTGAAAGCAAAGTTTTTGGGCACTCCTGCTCACATGCAAGTGGGTGCACGGTTTGAGCTGTGCGACAGTCCTCGGCTAGGGGCACAAGGTGCAATCCCTGTATCTCCGCCGGAGGGAATCCTTTCATTCAGTCCTTATAGGATTCGTTCAGCAAATTCTGGAAGAGGGGTTCAAATCTTTGTTACGATGTAGTTAACCCCTCACACTCTGGAACCGCTGATGCTGTAACTTGCATGAATCTCAGATGTATCTTAGGTGAATCTCTCTAGGACTAGGCTGCAGGCATTCTCACAGGGTTAAGGGTCCTATCTCTAACATACCCAGCCAATCTTCCCGTCAGAACCACTTTTCACACCTATCCTAGACTTGCCAGTAGCTCGCAAAAAGGGCTAAAGATGCTTCCTGGTCTGCTAAGAGCATGTTCTAAGTTGACACCTAAGCTGCTTAGCATACCGGGCCCAACTTCTTACCTGGCAACAGCAAGTCTGGGGTTTGGCTACCAAGTGTTAATAGCCCATACTTCGCACTGGTATCTGGGACTTTGGAATAATCCGGCCACCCTAACACCTAGAGTCTCTGAGGCTTTTCATCTCCGGACCTCTTGAGACACTGGGGCACCAACTCAGCAGGGTGCCCTTTGAAGTAAGGAGCTGAAAAATCCCTCAGCTCATCCACCCTTAACACATTGACATGTTAATGTATTCATTGCCGGGCTGGCAGGAAGGGGTTCCTGCTTTTACACTTTAAAACATACTGAAACACATTTTATTTTTATATGTACTTTCTGTATGTGTGGGTGATATAAAACCAATATGTATGTGAATGTTACATTCTCTACTAACTGTATATCAAAAATAAGAGTGCTAGCTCCTTCCTAACGGAAGTTAGCTACTTAATTGAATAAGCCCTGTGATGTGGTTTGCGGTTTGACTCTTGGCATACAATGTATAACTGCTTTCCGGGCTCGGTAACCGCAAAAGCATTCCAGCAATTGACCTTAATTGGTTAACGAGACCGCAGGATACATTGTTGCATTCCGGGCACTTCAGCTAGCCTGGAGACCACTTATCCACTTGACTTTGTGTTTTAAGACTTTCTCTGAAGAGTCTGCAGTTTAGGAAGTGATTCAGAACTTCAATGTAACTCCTTACCTTAGACACACTTATTCAATTGACGCTTGGTTCAGCGCTAAAAGCCCCCCTTGTGTTGCGAATACAATTCTACATTCATTCATAGGACTGCAGCTAGTTTCTGAGCTGCAAAACGGGGACAGTACATTTAATGTATAGGGGGAAAATGGCATTGTGGTGACCAACAATTAACCCCTTCATCCCCTTCTTTATTATTGGCCTGGTTAACCCCTTCACCGCCACAGTGGCTTCCGCTGAATTTGCACTTCTACAGTTAAAACAAGGCTCTCGCACTATGGAACAAAATGCTATTGAGTTTAGGACCCTGGCAGCAGAGACTGATTAGAATGAGGGAGCTTTGAAGACTGCTTTCCATCAGGGCATTGGGGAGAGGCTGAAGGACGAATTGACATACAGGGACCTACCCGCAGATCTGGAAGGACTGATCACCCTTTGCATGTCCCTGGACCTTCGAATGAGAGAGAGACATCAGGAACAGGATTGTTCTCACAGATTCTGCCTCTTCCGCTGATTACACCTATTCAGATTCCTTCCAATGAAACACCAGGAGAACCAAAGGAACCCATGCAATTGGAGAATTTGCGTTTCACAAAAAGGGAGAAGCAGCACTGGTGATCCTTGGGGTTGTGCCTCTACTGCGGTGAGAAGGGCCACATGGTACAAACCTGTCCTAAGAAGTAGGGAAACGCCTGTGCCCAGAGCAAGTAGGGGAGTTTCCTCTTGGTATCTGCACCTCCTCCCCATCTCCTTGTCGTTTGATGGTCCCCATGTGCCTAGCCTGGCAAGACCATTCCGTGATAACCAAGGCCTTTGTGGAATCCGGAGCCGCTAGTATATTTTGGATAAGGCTTTCGCTCAACGGATCAAGATTCCTCTCCAGAGGGAGGACGTACCCCTTGGTATCTCTTCCATTGATGGTAGACTTTTTGGGATCGGGGGTCATATCACAAGAGATGGAAAAATCAGGGCTACGGTTGGTGTTTTGCACCACAAACTCATCCAGGAACATATCATCAATTCCCCAGCCATCAATGTGGTTCTAGAGCTTCCCTGGCAACGTACCCACAATCCCCAGATTGACTGGATTTTGGGACAGATAAGAACTTGGGGGTCTGCCTGCCATGACAAATGTCTCTCATCCTGTCGACCGGTGGGTTCTCTTCTACTGCCTGCACTCAAGAACTTACACGGTTTCCGGCCTATTAATCTGACCTGAGGCGGGTCTTCGACAAGGGACAGGCTGAAGAATTGCCTGTGCATTGACCGTTTGATAGTGCGATCAACCTCCTCCCTGAGATGACTCCTCCTTGTGAACGTACATATCCTCTTTCTGAACCGATAACCAAGGCGATGAGGACATACATTGATGAGAACCCAAAGAGAGGATTCATTCGCAAATCCTGTTCTCCTGCTGGTGCAGGTTTTTTCTTTGTGGCAAAGAAGGATGGGTCATTGAGACCTTGTATTGATTACTGGGGTTTGAATAAAATAACGGTCAAGAACCGGTATCCTCTTCCTCTTATCACCAAACTCTTTGATCATGTACGTGGGTCAACAGTTTTTACCAAGCTTGATTTAAGAGGGGCCTATAACCTTATAAGGATAAAGCAGGGTGACGAGTGGAAAACCGCTTTCAACACACACAATGGCAAATATGAATACTTGGTGATGCCCTTCGGCCTATGCAATGCACCCGTAGTGTTCCACGTCTTTGTGAATTACATTTTCAGAGACATGTTAGACTCCTCAGTTATCGTATGCCTTGATGATTTCCTCATTTACTCTAAAACCCTGGAACAATATCATCAGCAGGTGAGGGTGGTCTTTAAATGCCTCCAGGAGAACAATCTCTTTGCTAAATTCGAGTAATGGGAGTAGTACTTCAAAGCCACCCTGCTAAGTTTGTGGCCCAGTGTCTAGAGAAGTCCAGAGTTGAAAATCCTTGAGACCCTAGGTGTTAGGGTGGCCGGGATATTGCTAAGTACCAGATACCGGTGCAAAGTATGGGCTATTCACACTTGGTAGCCAAACCAGAGACTTGCTGTCACCAGGTAAGAGGTTGGGCCCAGTATGCTAAGAAGCTTAGGTGTCACCTTAGCACATGCTCTTAGCAGACCGGGTAGCAATTTCTGCCCTTTTTGTTATCTACTGGCAAGTCGGAATAGGTGGGAAAAGTTGTTCCCACGGGAGGATTTGCTAGGTATGTTAAACATAGGTTAAATACCCTTAACCCTATAAAAATGCCTGCAGCCCAGTCTTAGTGAGATTCACCTGATTCAAGCAAGATAGTCCAAGTTACAGCATCAGCGGTTACGGAGTGTGAGGGGTTAACTACATCGTAACAAAGATTTGCACCCCTCTTCCAGAATTCGTTTGAGCTAGGGATTCCCAAACGAATCCTGTAAGGACTAAACAAACATCTTTCCTCCGGCGGAGATACAGGGGTGGCAACTTGTGCCCCTTGCCCCTTGTCGCACAGCTCAAATCGCGCACTCACTTACATGCGTGCAGGGGTGCCCATAGACTTTGTTTTCAAGTCATTCGTTCCGTGGACATTTGATTTCGTTTCCCCATCCCAGTAAGTGTTTATCCCGTGTAATTGTGAAGATCTGTCTGATAGTCTGAAAAGAAATAAATTACAATTTATTTTGCCCTCCTTGTTGTGCTCAATCCAGAATCCCGGTATTAATGTGTTGATGGGACCTGGTCTACCGTGACATAAGCATAATCATGTGTTTGCCTGGCAAGGTGCTGTATGGCCACTAAAGATGGGTGAATCCGCCCAAATCTATTTCCCAGATTTTCACTGATGTTACCTAAAATCTGTTTTGTGGTGTAAAATCTGCGAACAGATTTGAGCAGTTTCAATCCACGCGGATTCCTCCAAAACTGCCATTAGATTCAACCCGTGGACGGATTTGTAGAAACTGATCCACAAATTTGGCAATCTGTTGGCAGATTTGTAAAATCCACGTGTTGCGGAATCCGAGGAGTGTACAGTACTGGTAATAATAATAAGAAGAAATGTGAATCGCCCTTGTAACAGGGGACTTATCCCTGTTCAGAAAACTTGCCTCTAATCCAACAGTGTGATGGTTAATTGACCAGCACCTGGCAGATTGGAGGTTTGTTAGAGGAAAGGCTCCTGCTGAAACAGGAAGGAGAGACTCCTGAGCTCCCACGTGGGCTGAAACAGGAAGGGACAGAGAGGTTTTCAGGAATCCACTCCTGGGTTTGGCTGGAGCCCATCCATCCGGAGCTTTGCAGGTTCCAGACAAACTATTCCCTGCTTCTGCAATCACCTGCCTCTTGCTGCCTCCTGTGTAGCTCTGGCCTGATTGGCTTCCTGTACTATTTAGTTACTGCCCCGCCCTCAGGAAGTGGCTGGACATAGACTTTGCAATCCAAGTTGCAAGTAACTGTGCTTGTCACAGACTCTGTTTGGCCTGCTAGGCCTTCTTGTGCCTTGTATCCTGCGCCTAGTCCCCTGCTGCCTAGGGCTTCTTGCATAGTAGCCTCGGCACTGCTTCCTTGTTCCTGGCAGACTTTGCCTTCGCCGCGCTGAAGCGGCTATGCTGGTTTCCCCAGCGTTTCCTGTGGCGTGTCTGCACCTATGTTTCTTGCTTCCTCCAAGTGGAGTTTACTCCTGGCCTTTTCCTGACGCACTGCAGCACCTTCGCTGAAGCATCTCCGCTGCAGTGGCTTCTCTCAAGGTTCTAGCCTCCTATGCTGAAGTACCTTCACCCACGATTTCCTGTTGATGACCTCGGCTTGTTTCCTCAACCATCGCTCCTGTGCCGCCTGCCTTGACCCCTGCCTGGATAACGTTAACCCTACTTTCTCCAATCCTGACCTGGCTATGTCTGACTATGGAATCCGCACTCCGGACCTGACTCCATGGCCTAAGGTTGGTGCTTATACATCCCCACCTCAGCCACGTGGTCCGGTACCAGTTTGTGGCAAGCACATGCGTTACAGAGGTCTTGAGAGCTGTAGACTGACAGCCAGACAACAAGGGGAGAAGACTTCTAAAACCTGAAAGCTGAAAGTGCCTTAGGACAAAAGGCTATGCCAGGAGAGCAGAGAAGGATTCCCCCTACTGCTACCAGAGAGACAGATAAGCTATACTTTCTAATACTGTTGTATATCTGCACATATGAAACTATATGTTTGGGGCTGGGAAACATGCTATCTAAAGGGAGTTCTGGACTGCATATGTTTCCTTAGAAATACTCCCAAGTTGAGCAGAAGCTTTGTTTAACCCCTTATTTGCATACATTTGATTACTGTCATGTGTTAAAGAAGCAGGCGCAATAAAAGCCTTATTTTTAGTTCACCTTAAACCCAGTCTCTATTGCGCACCTCTGCACACGTCTCTTACATATGGTGTCAGAAGTTGGGATGAGAGGTGGCCCTTGAAGTTCAAAGGGGCCCCGGAGACTGCCTGTGAAAATGTTTGTGCTTTTGCCTACATAGTTCCTGCAAACATTCTGAACAACAGAATTAAAGGGATAAACATCCAGGCAGGAAATCTACACTGCACTGAAGAAAGCCACAAAACCACAGATGGACTCTTTTCGCTAAACCCAAGAGAAGAGAGAGAGACTGCTGGAGCAGGTAAACCTTACTTGCCTATCACAATAATGTGTAATATGGTTGTTGATAAAGGGGCTTTGCCTTCCAGACGTAGAAAGAGAAGAAGCAGGTGATCATGCCGCCACCACTCCTAGAAACACAGATTCACTAGGAAGTGGTTGTAGATTAAAAAAAAACACACTCCTTGAGAAAGAGCAGCCTTGCTCGAAACGCGTGGGAGGAGGAGGTCTCTAGTGTTTGTCAAGATATCCGTTTTATGTAGCCAATAAAGTTTTTTTAATCTACAACCACTTCCTGGTGAGTCTGTGTTTCTAGGAGTGGTGGCGGCATCGATCATCTGCTTCTCCAATTACTTCCGGATAGTGGCCATGCCAGGGGACACCAGTTACCAGCCCAAGTGCTCCGTTTCGCCGACAGAGGAAGAGACTTATGGTTACAATAGTGAGTACTTGCACTCCATACAGTTACCGTTATTGCAGTAACATACCGCATAGATCGGGTCTGCTCTCAATATCCCCGCACGGACAAGCGGCTGACCGGGTATATCCCTATATACTCCGTTCATACTAAATACCTCAGAGCACATACAGCTCATAGTACGTGATTATTATAAGTCACAGATGGCTCAAATTTTTCTGCCTTCCAGACGTAGTCAGGGTTCAAGAAGTGAGTTAGCGCTCCAGGGGAGCTAGGCTTTGTTTGTTTTCTTTAAAAAAAAAGGGGAATTTTCTGCAAGCAATTGCTGAGTGTAAAATTGCCCCACCGAGTAAAAAGGGATTGCTGAACTGTGTAAAGGGTAACTCAAAACCAATTGCTGAGTGTTAAGTCGCCCTGCCGGGAGTGAAAGAAAGTGAAAAAAAAAGAGAATAAACCTGTGTGGGGGAAAAAAAAAAAACCCTGGGAATTTTAAATGGCCGCCCAGCTGAAGTCAAATACAGGCTCTGCAAAAATGGGGAAGAAAATGTGTTCATGGTGTATAGAACCCCACCACACAGAGCAGTGTCCCTTCAGGCCTTATTCAGTTGATGAGAGTGAATTCATGCACAGCACTGCTAATATTGTAAAACTTACCAAAGGGAAGAAAAAGTCTACAGAGATGCCTGTGAGAGCTGCGACCTCTACAAGCAAAAAAAGCCCACCTGTAGGTCTACCATAATTTGGGGTTCTAGCAAAAACAGTGGCAACAGCTGCAATAGCACCTCCTGATGTCAGGAAGAAAAATACACCTGGTCGCCCCAAAATGGAGGACAAGATGCAGCGTTCCTGTAATGAACCCTATCCCACGGAAGAATGGCTCTCCAGTCCGATAAGGAGGAAGACATCTCTTACGGGGAACCTGAACCGAATCACACCCACAAAACACCCCAAGAATTGTGGGGGTGCCTGAACTCGGTAAGGACCGAAGAGACTGCTTTCTATGATGACGAATGTGATCAGCAGGAGGCAGAGCGGGAACAGCAGATTGCTGAATATTTACGCCACCTAACAACGCAACTGCAAGAAAAGCCTGGCGGATACAGTGAAGCTGCTGAAGTTTCAAATAAAGATGGAGACCCCAGTATACCTGATGGGACGGAGTCATCCAAAACAAAGAGGCGAAAAAAGAAAAAGAAAAACGGTTCTTACCTGACCGTAGAAGGAATAGACATGGCCACAGATCCCGCGGAGAAAAATGGGGTCCAAGATGCACTGCAGCCTAGAGAAAATGGAGGATTCGTCATGCGGATGACAGAAGATCCAGAGGGCCCAAGGCAGAAATTGTGTACACTGGCGACACACTTTATTCGAGCTCGGCTAGTCCCACGAATTCGGGTATACCCGGGTGTATTGAGGTTTGTGACTGTTTTCTGCCCGAGTGCATTGGGTTATTTTCCAGGCAGGGATTGAAGCATTTTATTCCCGCTGGCTGCAACTGCACAGTATATATATATATATATATATACTGCATTACAATTCATGAATTGATGCCATCTGGTAGACACGCGAAGCATTGCAGCCTATTAAATCCTAATCATTATCATTTAACAGATCAGCCGCCCGTCAGCCAGGCATGAACCCAGGCTGGGAAGGCAAACGCAACGGGGCTTGTCAGAGGTGAGGAGCGGCGCATTCCAGGTATCTGCCAGGTACATACTGGGTATTTGCTCGAATAAAGTGTGTCGGTGCAGTAACTCAAAGAAGTGTCTGGCCAGTGTCAACAGGGAGGAACCCTCAACCAACCATACCAGGGAAGCAGAACCGGAACCAATAGGTGATGATCCCTTGACCAGCCCTGAAGATGCCCTGAAAATTGCCAGGCATGACTGTGATCTGCTCCGTGAACAATTGAAACTGAAGAAAGATGTTTACGCAGAGCTACAGAAGAATAATGTGGAGCTACAGAAGAATGTGCTCACAATTTACTCTTTGGCCAGGTCAGAATTGGACGATCTCAAGATTGAGCTGGCCACTCCAACCACTACTAAAGCCACCATGGTGGAAAGCAGAGCCAATTGGTTAAAATAAATGTTAAGCTGAAGCAGAAGTATGAGGAGGCACTGAAGGAGATTACGGTCTTTCAGCAAGAGGTTCACACTCTTCGCGTAGAACTGAATGCCTCACAACAGGAGGTCAACAGTGTCCAGACAGAGGTGGACGTATCTCAGAAGGAGGTTCATACACTGAGATCAACAGTTGCCGCACAGAGCTGAAAGTCTCCAGAAAGGAACTTCACAGTCTCGCTGAGGAGCTGGACATTTCAAAGAAAACTATCCTCCATCTTAATTTAGATCTCAAAGTCTCTCAGTTGGAGCTTCAGACGCTCAACCAGGAGATGGAAGTCTCATGCCAGGAGACAGCCCGCCTCCAAGCAGATGTGCAAAAATGGAAGGTGGACTGCAAGGAGGCCCTGAATAGTACAGAGACTGAAAAAAGAGAAAATTTAAGATTAAAAAAGAAAATTCTGAGTTGACAGACCACGTCAATGGAAAGAATGAAAAGCTGCACGAGCTTGAAAAAAACAAAGAAACTGTTGGAAGATGAAAAGTTTGAAGCAGAGCACCGACTGCAGAACCAACTGCAAGGTCTGCGTACACACCTCCAGAATGCCGAGGAGAAGCAGCGAACTCTGCAGGAAGAAAATCTGCAGGCTGCTAAGGAAATACAAGTGCTGCAGGAACGTCTAATTACCCAGTGTGTCCTCGCAAAGCAGCATGATAAACTGACGGCTACCCTGACCATCACCAAAGCATCGCTAGAGGCTAAGCTTAGAGGCCAGGTGACATGGTACAAGAGAGAGCGCAAAAAGGTCCAGAAACTGAGACGAGTATCTGCGGCTCAAGCGAAGAAATTCATAGTGCTCCACAAAATAATGAATGATAGGTGGAAGCAAGCTCAGAGAAAGCACAGGGAAGAAATAAAGACCCTGAAAAGAGAATGGCAGGAAACACTCAGAGTGAGACTCTGCAGACCAGTAACTTACAGATGCCTCCAATATGGGAAAAGGTATTGGCTCTGCCCAAGCATCGGTATCCCACAGTAACTAATGGCCGTGAGGACAAGGGTACAGTGAGAGCTGGGGACACCACTCACCTTTAAAACAAGATTATGAAGTTTGAGCCTTTTAAGAAAGCACTAGCCAAACCTGCAGCCGCCCAACAGGCAACAAACAAAGGTAGGGGTGCACAATCAAAGTCAGAAGAATCCTTAGCTGAGGAAGCTGAAAAGATAGAACGTTCTCTGGAAATGGAGCTGGAACCGCAACTCAATCCCAAAGAAGCTGAACTGGTGACTAAATTGAATGGGAAAAGTGCAGGAAGACAGCTTCAAGAACTGAGGGCTCAGGTGGCTGTTCTTGGGCGCTCTTGTGATACCATGAAGTGGACATTTGGTGCTAAAGTGGAGTACATGGGAAAGATGGCGAGAGAAAGCGATTTGCATAAACGCTCTGCGACTGTCGCCATACTGTCTGGCTATAAAAAGAGGAGGCCCTGCCACAGGGGTAAGCTCGTGACCACGTGGTCAGTAGAAAGACTGGACTTGGAAAAAGTTCTCCTCGAGCGACTGAGGACTGCTGATCTCAAGCACGTTCTGAGGAGAAACTACTAAACTGGAGGAAGGGCTCCAATCCCAGCAGGACTGAGGGTTCTCCTCCAGCCACTCTCATTCAAGTCACTGAGATATCTCGAATGAGAGTGGAAGGATGGGCTTTGGCCGTGGCAAGCCCGAGCTTCCCACAAACAGGGGAGGTATGTAACAGGGGACTTATCCCTGTTCAGAAAACTTGCCTCTAATCCAGCAGTGAGCTGGTTAATTGACCAGCACCTGACAGATTGGAGGTTTGTTAGAGAAAAAGCTCCTCCTGAAACAGGAAGGAGAGACTCCTGAGCTCCCACGTGGGCTGAAACAGGAAGGGAAAGAGAGGTCTTGAGAGCTGTAGACTGACAGCCAGACAACAAGACAACAAGGGGAGAAGACTTCTAAAACCTGAAAGCTAAAAGTGCCTTAGGACAAAAAGGCTATGCCAAGAGAGCAGAGAAGGATTCCCCCCCCTACTGCTACCAGAGAGACAGATAAGCTATACTTTCTAAGACTGTTGTATATCTGCACATATCAAACTATATGTGTGGGGATGGGAAACATGCTATCTAAATGGAGTTCTGGACTGCATATGTTTCCCTAGAAATACTCCCAAGTGGAGCAGAAGCTTTGTTTAACCCTTTATTTGCATACGTTTGATGATTTTCATGTGTTAAAGAAGCAGGCGCAATAAAAGCCTTATTTTTAGTTCACCTTAAAACCAGTCTCTATTGCGTACCTCTGCACACGTCTCTAACAGCCCTTTTTGAGATTTACCCATTGAAATCCGCAAACACAAGAAACCAGCCGATCTGCTGTTGTTCCAAATTCTATAAAAATGTTGCCCATCTCTAATGGCCACCACATATTGTTATTATGGTGAGTTTGTTCAAAATTGCAGACGTTTGGGATCACCCCCTCATATTTTTTACGTAAGTTGTACATGTTCCTAGTGTACTTATAAATTGTGTTTTAATTGACTAATTTTGTTTTTTCTCTTATGCGCCCCTTTATATGTGTTTGCATTTGGATATTCCCCGCTGATCACGGGAGACTGGGAGCTGCAGGGAGAAGTACATAGACCAGGAAGAGATAGGAATAAAGGATAGCGCGCATTACACCTTTCCAAAGCCTTCATTGTACAGTATAAATGGCCTACATCGCAGGGCTCATGTAGGAAAAAAGACCAGAGATGGAAGAGAGGAGAAAGTTTAAAGACTACAGAGCAGGTAAGGAAGCGATATGTAGGGGAATAATTTATATTTATTCGTATATTCTTCCACAATCATAGGTTTGAGACTAAGGGTATCATGCAGTAAGCGGCGGAAAAATGCATTAGCCAGTTTAGCAATTAGCCATGTTTTTGGTGTGTTAAACTGGCTGTATGCTGTAAGGGGCGAATCCCTGGCGAATGAATTAGCCACCACCATTTGATGAAATGGCGTGTAACCGGTGGCGGGACGGCTGCATGGCGAGAAACTGCCGACAAGCCGTCCCCTGCCGAGTTGTGTTTGCAGCAAAGAGATATCCGCTGCTCTCTCGGCGCAAACATCAGCACAATAAAAATTATTTTTAAAATAACTTTTATTCATAGTGTACATGTGCAGGGGGTCTCCCGAGCTGAACCGCATTGGTTTCAGGTCGGGGGTCCCCCTGCTTTCCGAGATACAGGCCCTTTATGAGGTGCCGGTATCCCTCTGCATTAAAAGGTCCCGATCACGTGACCGCGGAATGTAAACAAAGCAGAGGGATACCGGCACCCCATAAAGGGGTCTGTATCTCGGGAAGCAGGGGGTCCCCGGACCTAAAACAAAAGCGCTTCAGCTCCGGAAACCCTCTGCACATCTACACTATGAGTAAAACACACATATCAATAAAGACTCGTTCCTTACCTTACAGGGTATCTGCTATGGTAGCGAAGCAGCATTAATATTTATTTAATAATACTGTACAGTGAGCAGGGGGTCCCCCGAGCTGAACCGCATCACTTTGTGGACCAGGGACCCCCTGCTTCCTGAGTTACAGGCCCCGGTATGTGTGATCGGATGGGCAGTGTCGCCGCCATGTTTATAGCGTCCCATACGCTACGTGCCGGCAATAAACATGGCGTCCACACTGTAACCGATGCCCCAAACCGGGGCCTGTAACTCGGGAAGCAGGGGGTCTCTGAGCCACAAATAAATGCGGTTCAGCTCAGGGGGCCCCCTGCTCCCGCACAATATTATTAAAATACATTAATGCTGCTTCATTACCATAGCGGATAGCCGCTAAGGCAATGAAGGGGTTAACGCATAATAGCATGTTTATTGGGGACAAATGCCCCCAATAAACATAGCAGCAATACACAACATACAATACAGTAATGGGCAACATTACTATTATCCACAAATGGATAATAGTGCATGTGTCCATTTAAAATACATACAGAACAATAAATAATAATAATAATAATAATAATAATAATAATAATAATAATAATAAAAAAATAAAGACATTAAATACATATAGCACTCACCCATGTCCGGCTGCCACGATGAAGGCCATCCTCATCTTCATCCTGCACATGCCCCATCCGCTTCTGCAAAACAGACACAAAAATAAAAACAGCCAATGTAATGTCCCCTAACCCCTTAATCACCATAGCGGTTATTAACTGCTACAGTCATTAAGTGGTTAACCCACCCTCACCCACATACCCTCCCCCCCTAACCCCCCACCCCCTGAGGCCTAACCACCCTCACCCACTACCCACAAGGGAGTACTATCAGATACCCCTGGGGCCAATACCCCCTCCCCCCAACACATACAGTACAATAATGTGCCAAATAACTATTATCCACATAGGGATAATACATTATTTGGCCATTATTAAACACATTAAATACCGTAGTAAAATAAAGAAAATTCTACTAACCTCATCAATAAGAAGGCTCCGTCGCCAGCATCATCCTTGGGGTCCGTTGCCAAAATAATAAATATCCAATACATATCAATGACATTAACATACCAATGAACGCCTTAATCACCTTATCGGGTACTAACCTCAAAGGTAATTAAGGGGTGAAGCCATCCTGCAATGGCAACACCACTTATGCATAACATCCTCAATGAATTAAAAAGCAATTTCCTAAACAAATCTCATGTAATCATTCAATCTGAAGCCTCAAATGCCACTTAAAACATTGCATTTACAGTGTATACATGTAGCATAACATGTAAACTACATGTACACGCTGCAAATCAATGTTAACAATACAATAATCCAACTAAAATAGCCTGACATCACAAGAAGTATATTATGTAATCCAATAAAGTCACCATCAATGAATTAACAGACATGAATTACATCCCTAAACAATTAAAATACCATCCATACTGTGGATTGGTTTGTGTGTAAGCTGATCAACGGGAGTCGGTGGGGTCAAGTAATGGTAAGTTTAATAAAGAAATGTATTTAATGTAACTGTGTTTTTTTTTTGCTTTTTCATGTGGTAATTTTTTTTTATGCATATCATTTCTTGCCACTGTACAGTAGAGGCAACGTTTATTCTAACATTTGCCGTAAACTAGCCGGGTTACATTCTGGGTATGTGCTGGGTATGTTCTGGGCTAGTTTGAGGCACGTTTAAGGCATTTCTGCATTGACTAACGACCCATAGGATTAACACAGCAGGGATCCCTGGCATTCCAATTCAGTTTGAATGGGACTGCCAGGGACCCCCGCTGTTAATCTGATAGGCCATTAATCAATGCAGAAATGCTGGGGCTAGTTTAAGGAAAGTTTAAGGCATGTATTCAGAATGTACCTGGGTGTTTCCTGGGTTTTTTGGGGAATTGCCACTGGTTTTTGTTCGAATAAGAGTTGCCTCTACTGTATGTATGTATGTATGTCTAGAGAGATATATACATACAGGGTAAGAAATGATAGTGTTGTAAAAGCTTGATTTACTGTATTGTAAATGATTGTGGCTATGCTGCTATGCATATATGTGTGTTAAATGTATTTTATTATTAGAGAGATGTAATTTTTGGGCTTCTATGCTGTACTGTAGGTTATGGAGAGGCTTGCTTTAGTATATTGTAATTTTTGGTGTCCTTTTTTGTATGTTTTGAACTTGTTCTCTGTAACGATAGCTATAGTTAATTGTGTAATTGGTATGGATGGTATTTTAATTGTTTAGGGATGTAATTCATGTCTGTTAATTCATTGATGGTGACTTTATTGGATTACATAATATACTTCTTGTGATGTCAGGCTATTTTAGTTGGATTATTGTATTGTTAACATTGATTTGCAGCGTGTACATGTAGTTTACATGTTATGCTACATATATACACTGTAAATGCAATGTTTTAAGTGGCATTTGAGGCTTCAGATTGAATGATTACATGAGATTTGTTTAGGAAATTGCTTTTTAATTCATTGAGGATGTTATGCATAAGTGGTGTTGCCATTGCAGGATGGCTTCACCCCTTAATTACCTTTGAGGTTAGTACCCGATAAGGTGATTAAGGGTTCATTGGTATGTTAATGTCATTGATATGTATTGGATATTTATTATTTTGGCAACGGACCCCAAGGATGATGCTGGCGACGGAGCCTTCTTATTGATGAGGTTAGTAGAATTTTCTTTATTTTACTACGGTATTTAATGTGTTTAATAATGGCCAAATAATGTATTATCCCTATGTGGATAATAGTTATTTGGCACATTATTGTTCTGTATGTGTTGGGGGGAGGGGGTATTGGCCCCAAGTGTATGTGGTAGGCCTCCCTTGTGGGTAGTGTGTGAGGGTGGTTAGGCCTCATGGGGTGGGGGGTTTAGTGGGGGAGGGTATGTGGATGATGGTGGGTTAACCCCTTAATGACTGTAGCGGTTAATAACCGCTATGGTGATTAAGGGGTTAGGGGACATTACATTGAATGTTTTTATTCTTGTGTCTATTTTGCAGAAGCGGATGGGGCATGGGCAGGATGAAGATGAGGATGGCCTTCATCGTGGCAGCCGCACATGGGTGAGTGCTATATGTATTTAATGTCTTTATTGTTCTGTATGTATTTTAAATGGACAACTGCACTATTATCCATTTGTGGATAATAGTCATTGTGCCCATTACTGTTTTGTATGTTAGGGGAGTATAGTTGTTGGGGTTATATATATATATATATATTTATATATATATATATATATATTTATTTAGTTAGTGTGGGGCTGGTGTGTGTATTTTTTTTTATTGTGGGTAGTGGGGTTGGGTGAAGGGGGTATTAGCCCCAACGGTGGTTGTTTAGGGCTTGCGGGTGGGTAGCGGGAGGCCTTAACCCCTTCATGACCGTAGCTGTATTAACCGCTACGGTCGTGAAGGGGTTAAGTGCACCCTCAACCCCCCCTGCAAGCCCTAAACAAACCACAAGGGCCAAATACCCCCTTCACCCACCCCCGCTACCCACAATAAAGCTGGCACAGCTGTTTAACCCCTTCATTACCTTAGCGGTTAACCGCTAAGGTAATGAAGTGGGCTTTAAATGCATTTTTCCTGCCTCGGATGCATGCCGAGGGGGTCTGGTGCCGATATTAATGGTATCAGCTCCGGAGACCACCGGCATCAATTCCAGCCAGGAAAAAGGCCTGAATTTTTTCTAAGTGCCGATCCGCCACTCATCCGCTGCCTCTGACCAGCAACTTGCCATCTTTTTCTTGCGTGGCTGATCCACCAGCAAAATGGTATTCTAGAGAGGCGAATAGCTCCGCTTAGCTACTTGCCTCTACTAGAATACAGCGTGGCGGAAAAAGTTGGATTTTTAGGCGGAAAGTGCCTTCTCGCCCGCCACCGGCGGAAAAAAAAAAACCGCCAGCCAAACTGGCAGTTTTGTTGAATCTCGCCACTTTCTCACCCGTTACTGAATACGGATAGGCTTTTTAGGCGGGAAAGTGGTGAGAATTGCCTTTCCGCTGCTTACTGCATGAACCCCTAAGAGCAAGAGTCGAAATCCATTATTAAGTATAAAGGTGACCCTTTTGGTGAAATTCTTGCCAGCTCCTAATCAATACTCAAACAGCAGTTATATGAAACTTTCATCTTATTATTATTTAATCTTTTCACAATCCTTCTATTACTTTATGGCCTTTTCATAATCCGTCTGCTGTTACATCTGCAAACCCACAGTTTTCCCCAAGTATTTTAAATGGCTTGGAAGGGATACTTAGCTTTTTGAAGACTTTTTTTATTTTTAAGGCAATTATAAAAGTCATATTGATCCATTAAGCATGTCACAATCTAGAAATAAATGATAAAAACTTTTTTTAAAGCATTGCATTTATTTTTGCCAGGTACTGTACTGTAGCTCCCTACATTGGGACACAGCCTTGATGCCTGCACCAACTTCATTATATAGTTCTACGATTACATGTGAACTTTTTCATGGAATTTCGCTTGCAAGATTTCTTACAGCACAGTACTGTAGTTTTATCAGGTTCTATTCTTGTAGATTTGGGCCATCACACACATTAAGTAAATTATTCAAATTCGGTAAGAAATAGAAAATCTGTAATTATCGTATGGTATATATATGTGTGTGTGTGTGTGTGTGTGTGTGTGTGTGTGTGTGTGTGTGTGTGTGTGTGTGTGTGTGTGTGTGTGTGTGTGTGTGTGTGTATATATATATATATATATATATATATATATATATATATATATATTTGGCAAACTTACCAGCTAGAAGTGGCAATATTGATTGTTTGCATGTCCATATATTTTATATAAATGAGTAGTGTATAGGACTGGTCATAGGTGACCAGAAAAGAAATCCCGTAGATATGCACTTAACTAAATTATATTTCTGAGTGGGTAAAAATAATTCCCGTTTATCAGACCATATGGGTTACCGGAGGTTAAAACACAAAACAAAAAATTATTTAATATTATACAAATTAACTCTTCTAATTGAAAACACGAAAAATAAATTTATAGTTTTTACCTTATATATAAAATCATCTAAAACAGTTCTCTAAAGAAAGCAGCGACGGAGCAAGTCAACGAAACAGCGTAGGTGTATTTTAGCTAATATCTGTAATCTAAAGTTGATCAAAGCAGCCCCAAAAATGATTATGGGCTTACAGATACAGAGTTGAACAATATATGTATGTTCATTGTCTACCGAAAAAGGTCATATATAGTATCAGTATGAATAGGCTTAGATGTGCCTGGCTGTATTCACTTCATACACAAAAATAGAATGGGCTTACATAAGCCTGAGACCTTTTGGGAGTACGTCACTACACACAATGCCTAAACTTTACCCATAAAATGTATACTCCTTTAGAGATGGGTTGTAGTACTCCTCAAGTGTGCATGGTGTCTATAGTGCGATAAATATCACCCGTTAGGTTGATATAGCCGGTCAGCTACAGGGTAGGTCCTTCCCGCTCCGTCTCACGCTCCGAAACCGAAACTGGCTGACGTCATTAGTCTACGCGTCGCCTGACACCCGACGATCGTTTCACGCCTCGTGGCGCTTCTTCAAGGGGGCGCTTCTTCCTCCCTGGGGGCTGCTTTGATCAACTTTAGATTACAGATATTAGCTAAAATACACCTACGCTGTTTCGTTGACTTGCTCCGTCGCTGCTTTCTTTAGAGAGCTGTTTTAGATGATTTTATATATAAGGTAAAAACTATAAATTTATTTTTCGTGTTTTCAATTAGAAGAGTTAATTTGTATAATATTAAATAATTTTTTGTTTTGTGTTTTAACCTCCGGTAACCCATATGGTCTGATAAACGGGAATTATTTTTACCCACTCAGAAATATAATTTAGTTGAGTGCATATCTATGGGATTTCTTTTCTGGTCACCTAAGACCAGTCCTATACATAACATGTCTCTATTTCCCATGCACCACTTTTTACCCATGAGATTTGAATATTAAGGTTGAGCAGTGGTCTACACATCCTATGCATATAAATGAGTAGTACAGATGCAGCGGACGTTATTGAAACACTTCACGCGTTGTATACCTCGGAATACCCATGTCATGGCGCGGGGATTTTTTTCAACCATACCGCCTTAAGAATTGAGTGCAGGAGAGTGCAGAAAATGGCATTTTAGTGTTCTGGCTTTTAAACACCTGAAATTGACACAGTAGCACAGTCACATTACAATTCATTAATTTCATTGCATTTAATTGCACACAATCCATGAAATTCAAAGAAAGCAACCGTGATAAACACGTGTGCCTGGGGCGATTGGCAGCATTAATGCCGCGTGGAGTACAGCAGCGCACACAAAAACGGCGCCTTGATTTGTTCGAATAATTGCCGCTGCATCTGTAGAATCAAAAGAGCACATTACTTTAGTTTAGAATACTTATTTTTTATGTAATGCCCATGTTTCAAATATTTTTGACAGATGCCAATACTGTATATACAATTGTGATTGTTAAATGATAAGGAATTGTCTACATTCTGAGAACAAAACTAGATGCTAGTAGTCCCTCGAATTACTGTACATATACTTTTAATAAATAATTCGGATAAGAATGAACAATTATTTATTTCATATAAAATTAAAAAGGTTTACCTTGCACCTAGCACAAAGGTCACAATCTGGGAAGCTATATAAAAAAATGACCTTCATTTTCTAAAGCAATTAGACATTTTATATCTTTATTCAATTTTATAAGCTTGATGGTGCAGTATTATTGGTTAGAGCTATACAAACCTCCTGCATTCTACCATGTCAAAATCTACAAAAGTGCCAAGTGCTACTACCGTATACAGAGATTCAAATTCATTTGGACAGCTGAAGAAGTGAGCATGTTTTTTTGATGACTTTTGTCAAATGTAAGTCATTGCAGCAACTTTTGATGAGTTTAGTTTTCAAAGCATCTTTCTCAAATGTTTTTTCAAAGCCATTGAGAAAATGTGAAAATACGGCAAATGTTCTATTACGTTACAAAAAGGAATAAAAGAAAACTTAAAGGAATGTTTTTTTTAATTTCACTCAAATGTTTTGGCCATGTAAATTACTTAATAAATGTATATTAACATTTGCAAAGCTGCCACAAATCCACATTTGTAATAATAAACATTACAAAACATATTTTTTTACTGAGTCTTATGCTTACATAAATTAACTGTAGTGAACTGTATACAATAAAGAGTCCATCCTTAAAACTAACACATTGTATATTACAGTATACCCAAATGTCTTATCTCCTGATCAAATGTGATATAGTGAATAGGTTGAACACATCATTATACAACTTCATTAACTTCAAGAAGAATACTTTGTACAATATTTTACAATTCTAACCAGAAGTAATATCCAAAGTAACACTTACCTGGAGAAGCATAATACAATAATAACTGTACAGGTATATATATTGTGTACATTTTTATATCTGTTGTTTCATGTATATGTAATTTTTTCCAAAGTGTTTATGACTTAAAGATAACCTACTGTATAGATTTTTTAAATACTAAGGACAATTCTCCATTAGAACATAAACTAATATGTTATATTTGCATTACAAAACAATCTTTGATAAAACCTCATCATTTGTCTAAAAATGCTTTTCTGACAATGTAGACAAAGCCGAAGTACAATAACGTTTTGAAATCAGTATCTGCATTAGTTAAAAGATGCCATTAGAAGAGTCGATCCAGTGCTGGGGGGAGATCCAATTTCATACATGGTATACTCATGACCTGGCTCGGGTTAATCTGTTCAGCATTATGTCAGCAAAATATTTATTTATTTATTTATTTCTAAGATGTTTTACCAGGAAGTAGTACATTGAGAGTTACCTCAAGTTACCTCCACCTTAGTTTTAATTTGAGGAGCGCTTGTGTAATCTCTTCTTCAGATACTGGTACAAATTGAAAACTGTGGGCAGTGTTGGTAGAGGATGGGGCTATAGAAGAACTCCCAGAATGAGGTACATATATGTAGTTCGGGTTGCATTTCACTAATAAATTAGTAGCACACCCCACAAAGTATTCATTGAATGCATTTGCAATGTCACTGGGATTTGCCAGGGTAATATTCTCCTTAATGATATTACATGGTTGTTGATGGCTAGAACGCTGGAATATATTGTTGATAACCTTCCACAAGTTAGCTGGATTTGATGCAGTCTGATGAAGATTGTCAGAGTAGTATTGTGTTTTTATGTGCCTTATTTGCCTTGTGCACATATTCTGCAGGCATCTGTGGTTATTAAGATGCTTAGTAGTGCCAGTTACTTTGTAGTTTTTCCACAAGGCTTCTTTAAGATGGTAGTGTTACGCGAGACCAGGTTTATTGTACACATTTACCAGGATCATTCCTTTAGCAAAACAAGATAATGAAATAAATTGTAATTTATTCACAGATATAGGCATACACACCGTGAAAAACAAAATACAGACGAAAAGCAAACCTACTGGGGGTCAAAAACTAGACTGTTCTAGTTGAAACAGGAGCAATTTTGGATTTATGAAATGCATACCAGACATCCCTATGGTTTCAATGAATTAATTGAATTGACTCCTTTTTTAAGATAAGGTATTCCGTTTTTAATAAAATGAATTTATTAACATTTATTTGCATTAACATTTATGTATGTTTTTATATTTATTTGTTTTTATTTAATCATTTGTTCTTTTTTCTTTTATTCATATACAGGTTTCAGCATGATTTGTTTACATAGTATATCATTTATGGTGTTAGAGGTCTTATTCCTGTATTTTTTCATAGGGGTGAGTGCAATGATTAATTTATACTTGCACACATCCCCCACATGAGTTGCCATACACCCTGTTGCCTAGTAACCTTTTTTCAAGGTGTTTCAATCAGCGTAGCAATTAGGCAAAGTAAGGGTGTTTCTCTGAGGGGGCTGGTTTCTTCAATCAGTTGCCGCCTATATATACGCGCGGATGACGCTGTACGTGACTTCCTGACGAAGTACTTGGTACGAAACGCGTAGAGGTCACGACAGGTCATCCTGCGCGTGTATGCTGGTAAGCTGAGACGGAGCCTGCAGGAGACAGCAGCGGTTTTATCCATCTCGGCAGTGCCAAGATCCGGATCCTGTGTAGACACCGCGAGTCTGCTGAGTTTCCCCTTGCCAGTGTGAGTGTCCGTTTCCCCTTGCCAGTGCCCAACCCTATGGCGGTTTCTATACAAATCTGTTGATAGGTTGTTTTCATGTTTGTTTTTTTCTTTCATGTTTTTTATATAAATTTTACAGTATTTGTATACTGTGCAGCTTAGGGTTTAGTCACCATCAGGTGTTCTCCTTGGTAGTACTTAGCCGTCCAGCTGCACAGCTGTTCTGAGATGGGGTTGGATCCCCTCAGTTTTTGTGTATTTTTAATAAATTACCTTCCACTAATCCCTGGTGCGCATTTGTGCATTTTTTATTATCTTGTATTTCAGGGTGCCTTCCCCCCTTCTAAGGGGGGTTCACCTAGATTTGAGAGTTTCTGGGGAGACGCTTTATGTACATGCTGCAAAGGGATCATCCACACCATCACACAGCACGAGCGCTGAATATCCTGTTTTTTCTACCTTCAAGATAAAGAACTGTTTCCAGATACAATTTATTGGACTTTGGACTCTGGTTCTCTCTCCCTTGGATATTCAGCTGCATAGATAAGACTGTTTATTCCATTCTAAACTTTTATGTATATGTTTATGTGTGTTTTTTTTATTAAGGAGGCTGTTATACCATAGTAGAATCCTTATTCATTTTAATTGGGGGGTTTTCCCTACATTTACTAATATGACTGAGCTATTAGATTTCACCACTAATTTTTTATCCAGTTTGGATAATAGAAATAACAAAGGTGCTTTATTGGGACAAATGTTTTGTGAGAATATTAATCTAGAAGATGTCACGGTAGATTTACCGTCAAATATTTTTGCTCTGACTAAATTATTAGAGCAGGAAACTAAAGCTTTTTGGGAGCTTGTAGCATTTGAGGAATACCTGAAACAAAAAAGGGTTCCTAGAGGCCTAAGATTGCTACTCAAACCCACCTATGGCAATGACAATCCAGCCTTTCTAGCTATTTGGGAAGAGATCCTTGAGATAAGTTCAATAAACCTCATTAAACTCCTTATGGGAGAGAGGAAAAAAGAACTACATGAACTCTCTGTTAAAATTGACAAAGTCAAATTGGACATTATCGGTTTACCAACACTAGAAGGGTTGCCCAAATTAGTTGAAGATATGGTGGGAAAATTGAGAAAACATGAGAAAGGCATAATGATAAGGAAAAATAAAAAGTTCCTTAGAGATAAGGTTGACTATTTGGAAAATAGGCAAAAGGACTGGAAAGACAAAAAGTAAGATCAAGTTGTCAAAACAGACAGAAATGTCTGTGAGCAGATTTCACAGAAATCAGCAAGTTTAGAACAATCCAAAAAAGAGGTCCAAAAAAAAATAAAAAGCCTATGTCAGAGGGTGCAATACCTAAAACCCCCAAAAATTTGAAGAAATCTCATTATGTAGAGAATATTCAAAGATCTAACAAAGATCTACATAGACCAGTAAATGAAAATATCAAAAGAGATAACTCTAATAATAGACCTTCTATCAACATAAATATAGAGAGAGGAGTCAAAGTGACAACTGGTCAATGGTAGGCAAAAATGGTAAATCCAAGGATGTAAAACAAAAATATAAACATCAAAGGAAAAACCAATATGCCAGTAGAGGGGACAAAAGTATTGCATTTGAATTACTAGTTTCAAATAAGTTTCATCAATTAAAAGATAGAGCTGACGGTAATGAAAGTGATATAAATGAAGATAATAATGATTGTTTTTTTCAGAAATCGATCAAAAGCAAGCCCAACAGACCAAGTTGGGACCTAGACAATCCCCCCTCAAAACCCCTGCAAAAAATGAATCGAAAAAGGGGTTACTCAGACGAGGTAAGAGAGGAGGGAGAAAGCCCGCCCACAAAGAGGGGATCCCTGAGCCATTGACACTAACCAGTAATGGGATCTTTAACTTATCTTCATTGATTATAGATAAAGATCTCTTTCAAGTGCTTAAGAAGGGCTTTACGTTTGCCCCTTCTAGAGAATCAAATGAATTTGATCTCTATATTGATCTTCAAAAATATTTAACAAAAATGACTTTACAGCGTCATTATAGTAGCAATAAGGCTATATCAGATCAAATTTCTCACAATGAGGCAATTGATATTACAGTTGATCAGATGGCTATTATTGAAGATCTAGAAGCACTACTGAAAGAGAGTGACCCTGACTTTGTCAACTTTGGAAGTTACACACATACTGGTTTCAAACCAAATTCTGTATTTTTCCCATATGCCTCAAGAGGACACAATATAGAATTATTTGGAAAACTGGTTGAACAGGATTTCAGAGATATGTGTAAGAAAAAACAACTAGGATTATATTCCAATTTAATTTGGGATGAACAAAAAAGTATTAAACAACTAAAGTCCAATCCTGACATTGTATTAAGGTCAGCTGATAAGGGAGGCGGAATAGTCCTCTTGAATACGGAGGACTATTTTAAGGAAGCTCATCGCCTTTTACAGGACCCCATCTCATATGTCACATTAAAGAGGGACCCCACAAAGGAATTTTTGAGTCTCATTAAAACGCATTTGTATGGAGCTCTGGAACTTGGTATTATTTCTAAGTTGGAGTATCAATATTTGTTCACGGAGTCTCCCACTGTTCCAATATTTTATTATATCCCCAAGATACACAAATCTCTCACTTCCCCACCCGGACGTCCCATTATTTCCGGGATTAATTCCCTCACTTCTAATTTATCCACCTATATTGATTTTTTTCTACAACCAATGGTCACTTCACTACCATCTCACCTTAAAGATACCACTATGGTTTTACAATTGTTTGATGGTTTCGTTTGGGAAGATAATTATAGATTAGCCACATTAGATGTTCAATCACTATACACCAGTATCCCTCACAAAAAAGGGGTAGAAGCAATTAGACACTTTTTATTGACCCCACAAACACTTTCCATTACACAGGTTGAATTCATTTTATCCTCAATTGAGTTCATCCTCAGTCACAATTATTTTTTGTTTGATTCCCTCTATTTTTTGCAAATCTTGGGGACGGCGATGGGCACAACATTTGCCCCGTCATTCGCCAATTTGTATATGGGACAGTGGGAGTCTCTGGTGATCTTTAGATGTACTCCTCCGCAGCTTAATTAATGATTTTAATTTAAAATTTAGTGGTGAAAATAGCTCAGTAAGCATTCATTATCTCGATTTAGAGATTTACATTGAGGCCAAAACTGTACATACTAAAACGCATTTTAAGGCTACAAATGTAAATTCATATTTAGACCCATTTAGTTGTCACGATAAGAGATGGGTCCAAAATATTCCCTTTAATCAATTTCTCGGGTTAAAGAGAAATGATTCTAAGGCTGTGGATTATGAAGAACAATCTTTCTTTTTAAAGAAAAGATTCCTAGACAAAGAATATGATAGCGATTTAGTAAACTCTTCGCTCAAAAAACTAGAAAGGATTCCTAGGAAATCTTTGATGAAATATCATCATAAAAAGAGTGAGAAGAGACAAAATCAAATCCCAGCATTTATTACTCAATTTAGTGATACCCATTACAATGTTAGAAAAATTCTGCAAAAACATTGGGGGATATTAAAAGCTGATCCCATTTTGGGTCCCCAACTAAAGTCCAAACCAGGGATAGTGTTCAACCGAGCACCTAACCTTAAACACATTCTGGCTCCAAGTCAAGTCTCCAGAGAGGCCATCGTATCTGGAGATATTAAAACTCGCCTAGGAGTTAAAAGGCACGTACAAATGCGGAAAGTGTAAAGCGTGTAACCATATCTGTCAAGAGAAAACAGTTACATCAGGAGTTACTAACAAGGTCTACAATATTACAAGTTTCATTAATTGTCAGACAACGCATGTGGTCTATGCCTTACAGTGTAGCTGTAATTTAGAGTACATTGGTAAGACAAAAAGACCGTTTAAAATGCGCATGTTAGAGCACCTGAGAAATGTTAAAAACTGTTACGCCGATGCTCGCCACAAACCGGGACCGGACCACGGGGCTGAGGTGGGGTTATATAATCACCGACTTTAGTCCACGCAGACTGATCCGGAGTGCGCAGTTCGTAGTCGTACATCGCAGGGTCAGGATTGGAGAAGGCAGCATCGTCGTTAATGAAGCAGGAGTTCGGCAACAGGAAGTCAGGAGTGCCCCGCTTCAGCTTAGGAGCGTGAGCGCGGGGGTGGCTTCTGCGCGAGGAGCGGCCTCGGCCCATGACGCCGATCTCAGCAGGAGGAGACAGCAGACTGGCTGAATTTCACCGCAGGGCAGCGTCGGGAAGAACCAACGCTTCAGCGCAGAAGTCCAAGGCAAGCCACTGCAAGAGGATCGCAGCAGGCCGCAGGAAAGGAAGGGTAGCCACTGCTAGGAGGGAATGCAGCAGATACCAGTGCTGGCAACAACGCTTCAGCACAGACATCCAGGGCAGGCCACTGCAAGGAGATAGCAGCAGGCCAGTGCTGGCATCAACGCTTCAGCACAGACGTCCAGGGCAGGCCACTGCAAGGAGATAGCAGCAGGCCGCAGGAAAGGAAGGGTAGCCACTGCTAGGAGGGAATGCAGCAGTTACCAGTGCTGGCATCAACGCTTCAGCACAGACGTCCCGGGTAGGCCACTGCAGGAGAATAGCAGCAGGCCGCAGGACAGGAAGGGTAGCCACTGCTAGGAGGGAATGCAGCAGTTACCAGTGCTGGCATCAACGCTTCAGCACAGACGTCCAGGGTAGGCCACTGCAAGGAGATAGCAGCAGACCAGTGCTGGCAACAACGCTTCAGCACAGACGTCCAGGACCAGGCCTCTGGATACTCAGGAACTTGGAAGGTAAGAACGCTAGGAGAGAGGCCTGGGGTGGTTTGTGGCAGAGACAGTAACATAGAGGTAGGAATAGTTATGCTCGGCGCTGGTTCAGTGCCAACGCCTAGAATATAAAGGGCGGAGATCCAATCACAGGAGGAGGGTGTGTGAGAATTCCTCCAATGAAAGAGCACAGGGCAGAAGCTGCAATGAGAGGCAGCACCTGTGCCATAGATTGCCAGAGGAAGCTTGCAACTGCACAGGTCTGCAAGGCTATAGTCAAAGCTAGTAGTGGATTCCTTACAGTACCCCCCCCCCCCCCTTCAGGTGAGGCCTCCGGATGAACAAGATCCATCACAGATTTGGGGGACATGGAATTGTTCCTAAACCTCCTTAGGCGAGAGGTGGCGTTGAAAGCCCATAGTTTGTTGGGATTCCTTACAGTACCCCCACCACTGGGTGAGAAGCCTGGGTGAACAGGACCATTCATAGGTCTGGGAGACATTGAGTTGTTCCTGAAGTGTCTCCGGCGAGAATTAGGTCCACAATCCAGGTGTACATTGGCGAGTGCCATGAAAGACAGCGGTGGTACTGCAGTTCTTGGTACATGAACAATGGGACCTGAGGGCTCCGGAATGGGAACATCAGAAGGGCAGTAGTCAGGTGTCCGGTGCATAGTAATAGTCCAAGAGTACGGGACACAGGACACAGATTGTCAGACAAAAATGGCAGAGGGACCTTCAGAGAAGGCAATGTCTTTGGTGAAATCAGCACGGAGGAAGTTGCGAGAGTCTTTAGCTTCCAAGGAATTCCGGGTGGTGGTTAGCAAGGGAATGGGGCGGGAGGGTTCACTACACACTATTGCACTATAGTACTTTTGATACCAAGCAGGGTTGCTATCCCAAGCAATTTGCGAGAGTCTGTAGCAGTGTGTATGCAACTCTTGGTCATGGTACTGGCAGTTGAAGAAGGATCCGCTTCCTTTGGTTTGTGATCTTTAGAGAGAATGAAATCCGAAATTGTGGCCTTGGCGAAGGACATAATAAGCATGTCTATACCCATAGTGGACCCATAGAGAACAGGGACGGACGCTTCAGGTAAAGCGACGAGGTCCAGTAAGGGTGTCTTCGTCTTAGGGAGAGGCCAATTGCCATACAGAAAGGGCACTTTGGGCACCGCACAGAGACCTGCGAGTAAGGAGTCTGTTTGAAAGGTGAGAAAACAGATTTTATCCAAAAAAAAAGGCAGGCGGTTAAGCGGTGCATCAACCTTAGGGAAAAAAGTCTTGGGGTTAAAGCTGGGTGCCTCCAACACAGAGAAAGACAACAGAGAACTAGAGCTTGGCTTCGGAGTGGAGGTCCCAGGTACCCAGGTCTCACATGATACTGTGGGAGAAGCAATGCAAATTGTTACTGTTTTAAACATAGGGTTTTTAACATCGGTAGCTCCAGGCACCTTTTTGAGAGGTAACCCTAGTTTTGGGACAGGACAGTCAATAGCAAGTACCCCAAGTATTGTGGAAGACACAGAGAAATATAAGTCCATTTTAAAGACGGGATCTTCTGAAAAAAGGGAAAGTTCCAAATGCGATACCCCTGAGTTCGTGGTAGTAGACATACAGTCAGTAGTGGATACCCCGAATACTGTGGGCGAATCAGCGTGAAACAGTATTATTGCAGGAATGGGCATCCCAGACTTAAAGTCATTTTTAATCATCCCGGAGGCTGTGGCATGATCCGTGAGAGAAACTGGGTAAACTCTCCAACAGACACAAGGGACATCTTGCTTGTTTCAGAATTGGGTCCCTGAGAATCCCTAGTGAGGGCATCAGACTCCATGGGAAACTTAGTGACAGGGGTTTTGGAACTGATTAAAGGATTTGCAGGTATCACAGATTTAACAGGAGAAATACCTTGCAAACAGAAATTTTAGTAAAGGTGATAGGCATCACAGATAGGACAGACAGAAGTAAGCTAGGCAAGGTTGCTTCTATAACAGAAGATTTGGCAGCGGCAAAGCTTAACTCAGCGGCTGCTGGAGAACTTTTAACTACAGTGAGAAGGGACTGCAGATTTACAAAGTCAGGGATAAAGGGAGTCTCAAACTTGAAAGCCTGATCCTTCAAAAAGAAGGGCCCTAACTTTAATTGTACTAAGGGAGCAACAGCAGATACGCTGATCTCAGAAGGGGTCACTTGGAAAGGAGCATAATATGTACTGTTCGCTTTAAACCCTAGGATTTGAGAAAAGGAGAACTCAGACAGTGCAAGTGGGGCAACCACGACTGTGCTGGTCTCTGAAGTGGGTATTTGGGAAAGAGTGTCTGGGACATCAGAAACGACAACAGATTCCACGAAAAGGGGTCTATGCTCAGAAGCAGGGGTCTCAGCTCTCTGAGTGACAGACGGGGTGAGCGAAATACCTAGGAGTAGGGATTCTGCGAACAGGTTTAGAGAAACAAACGGCTCCAGAATACTTTTTACTGGAGCCAGTATTATTGCCGAAAGTTCAGGAGGCATAGCCCCGAGAATTTTAGCCGAGTCAGAGGACATAAGGAGTTGATCCTCTGAGGCTAAGGAGGTGTCCCTGACTGATGAACTAAAGGGATCTACCAAGGAAGGTTCATAGGGCTGACCTGCAGGGGTTAACATAGGAAAAACCTCAAGGGTTAAATTACTCTGTACCTGAGAATCAGAGAAATAGAAGCTAGTCTCCGAGAGTGGGGTCATAGGGGGATCTGCCTCTTGCCCTAGGGACCTATCATTAGACTGCGGAATACTAGGGTTAGCAGTAGGGACCTCACAGAGCAGACTAGCAGGGGTTAATACAGAAAAAACCTCGGAAACAGAGCTTAGAATTTTTGGGTTAGGAAAAGAGGGCAAACAGGACTCATTCTCTGGTGCTAGGGAAGACACACTGACCTGGGGACTGGAGGGATTTACAGTGGGGGACTCATAGGCCTGACTAGCAGGGGTTAAGACCGAAATAACCTCAGGGACAGAATTTAGGGAGGTTAACTCAGGATTAGGGAGCGTGGCAGCTTCTTCCTTAGCGGGCAGCGACAAAGAAATGGTTTGACCATTCTTAGGAGAGAGAGGTACCCCCACAGGTTTAGCAACAGGACTGGCAGCATAGAGATTCTGCCAAGCAGCAGCGTATCTGGCAAGGAGGGGATCCTGTTCTATTATGTGAATATCTAGTGTTGAGGAAAGTAGATGGAGTGTATCTTGAGACTGAGCCAACATGAGGAGGGCGCCCTGTTGTACTAGGGGAATGTCCAGTGATGAGGCCAGAAGGTAGAGTGCCTCTTGGGCGTCGGCCAGTTCCATAGGGTACACGTTATCCCAGGTTATAGGGGAATCAGGAGAGCGAATACAAGCGGCCAGGGACTGTTTTAAGTTCAGGATGCAGTAAGCCTTAATAAAGAGATCACAACGGCATTGTCTTTGCAAAGGGGTTAAACCTTCATAGGTAAACATTTCATCAATCAGGGGTAGTACTTCACACAAATACTGGCCTTCAAATTGGGACTGGTACGCAGGCCGGGACATAACTTCAGTTGGTAAATTGCCATCCCCCGCCACGGCGCGGTCCGGTTTTAAAGGGCCGAGCATACTGTTACGCCGATGCTCGCCACAAACCGGGACCGGACCGCGGGGCTGAGGTGGGGTTATATAATCACCGACCTTAGTCCACGCAGACTGATCCGGAGTGCGCAGTTCGTAGTCGTACATCGCAGGGTCAGGATTGGAGAAGGCAGCATCATCGTTAATGAAGCAGGAGTTCGGCAACAGGAAGTTAGGAGTGCCCCGCTTCAGCTTAGGAGCGTGAGCGCGGGGGTGGCTTCTGCGCGAGGAGCGGCCTCGGCCCATGACGCCGATCTCAGCAGGAGGAGACAGCAGACTGGCCGAAGTTCACCGCAGGGCAGCGTCGGGAAGAACCAACGCTTCAGCGCAGAAGTCCAAGGCAAGCCACTGCAAGAGGATCGCAGCAGGCCGCAGGAAAGGAAGGGTAGCCACTGCTAGGAGGGAATGCAGCAGATACCAGTGCTGGCAACAACGCTTCAGCACAGACGTCCAGGGCAGGCCACTGCAAGGAGATAGCAGCAGGCCAGTGCTGGCATCAACGCTTCAGCACAGACGTCCAGGGCAGGCCACTGCAAGGAGATAGCAGCAGGCCGCAGGAAAGGAAGGGTAGCCACTGCTAGGAGGGAATGCAGCAGTTACCAGTGCTGGCATCAACGCTTCAGCACAGATGTCCCAGGTAGGCCACTGCAGGAGAATAGCAGCAGGCCGCAGGACAGGAAGGGTAGCCACTGCTAGGAGGGAATGCAGCAGTTACCAGTGCTGGCATCAACGCTTCAGCACAGACGTCCAGGGTAGGCCACTGCAAGGAGATAGCAGCAGACCAGTGCTGGCAACAACGCTTCAGCACAGACGTCCAGGACCAGGCCTCTGGATACTCAGGAACTTGGAAGGTAAGAACGCTAGGAGAGAGGCCTGAGGTGGTTTGTGGCAGAGACAGTAACATAGAGGTAGGAATAGTTATGCTCGGCGCTGGTTCAGTGCCAACGCCTAGAATATAAAGGGCGGAGATCCAATCACAGGAGGAGGGTGTGTGAGAATTCCTCCAATGAAAGAGCACAGGGCAGAAGCTGCAATGAGAGGCAGCACATGTGCCATAGATTGCCAGAGGAAGCTTGCAACTGCACAGGTCTGCAAGGCTATAGTCAAAGCCAGTAGTGGATTCCTTACAAAAACATACCAAAAATAATAGCAAAGGGTATGCCATTAACTCCGCTTTTGAAACACTTTAAAGAAGTGCATAACAGTGAACCTGGTTGTATTAAATTTAAGGGACTTGAAAGTGTATCACTAGGTAGTAGACAGGGAAATAGAGATAATCATTTATTGAAACGGGAGCAATTTTGGATTTATGAAATGCATAACAGACATCCCTATGGTTTCAATGAATTAATTGAATTGACTCCTTTTTTAAGATAAGGTATTCCGTTTTTAATAAAATGAATTTATTAACATTTATTTGCATTAACATTTATGTATGTTTTTATATTTATTTGTTTTTATTTAATCATTTGTTCTTTTTTCTTTTATTCATATACAGGTTTCAGCATGATTTGTTTACATAGTATATCATTTATTTTGTTAGAGGTCTTATTCCTGTATTCTTTCATAGGGGTGAGTGCAATGATTAATTTATACTTGCACACATCCCCCACATGAGTTGCCATACACCCTGTTGCCTAGTAACCTTTTTTCAAGGTGTTTCAATCAGCATAGCAATTAGGCAAAGTAAGGGTGTTTCTCTGAGGGGGCTGGTTTCTTCAATCAGTTGCCGCCTATATATACGCGCGGATGACGCTGTACGTGACTTCCTGACGAAGTACTTGGTACAAAACGCGTAGAGGTCACGACAGGTCATCCTGCGCGTGTATGCTGGTAAGCTGAGACGGAGCCTGCAGCAGACAGCAGCGGTTTTATCCATCTCGGCGGTGCCGAGATCCGGATCCTGTGCAGACACCGCGAGTCTGCTGACTGTCTCAGTGTGAGTGTCCGTTTCCCCTTGCCAGTGCCCAACCCTATGGCGGTTTCTATACAAATCTGTTGATAGGTTGTTTTCATGTTTGTTTTTTTCTTTCATGTTTTTTATATAAATTTTACTGTATTTGTATACTGTGCAGCTTAGGGTTTAGTCACCATCAGGTGTTCTCCTTGGTAGTACTTAGCCGTCCAGCTGCACAGCTGTTCTGAGGTGGGGTTGGATCCCCTCAGTTTTTGTGTATTTTTAATAAATTACCTTCCACTAATCCTTGGTGCGCATTTGTGCATTTTTTATTATCTTGTATTTCAGGGTGCCTTCCCCCCTTTCTAAGGGGGGTTCACCTAGATTTGAGAGTTTCTGGGGAGACGCTTTATGTACATGCTGCAAAGGGATCATCCACACCATCACACAGCACGAGTGCTGAATATCCTGTTTTTTCTACCTGTTCTAGTTGCAGGAAACTCTAAGAAAGAGTTTTATCCTGACCAGGACTTAGCCCGGAATCTCCTGGTTCCAAATTGACGTGAAGTTCCACATGCCACGGCTCCCTTCTCTTCTGAGAACTTGGACTTTTTCTTGAACTGGTGTTAGTACCAAACTCCTGGAACTAAAAGTGGCTTGCATTCCCAGCCACAACCGCTATGTTCTATTTTGAAAACTTTGGCCCAAAAATACGGGACTTAGTCTCTGGCAGGCAGAATTTTAAGCTTCCAAACGAAGCTGGTTGCTCTGCTATTCGTGCGAGAGCATCTTTGAAAAGCCCGCCTGTACTTCTACCGCTAGAAATCTCAAACGTGATTGGCTAAGAGGTTTCTTATAGTATTTGTAGCTTCATTCACAAAATACTATAGCGAATCAGCGTGTGGAAACGTTCTCAGTAGCCAAGCAGAGCGAAGCCGGTACAGAAAGCTGGATTAGCGGGGAATCTGAATCTGCTAAGAGACATACGCAAGTTTGCCACCACCGTGCCTAGCTATTATTGAATAGCATTGGCTACTCGCTGCGTCAGGCTCCTCCAGGTATGGCAGAACAAATGGCAGAGCAGACGACTACCACTGTTCCAAGGACATGGGTACTTGAGACCTTCCCTGCCACCCAAATGGCTTTCACAGCTCCGGCACCCTGTGGCTACTTTTAACTCCCATGTCCACTAGACTTATTGGCACCAACTTGGTAGCCCTGACAGTCTGTGTGGGCATCGGTTCCGGAAGTCCCAGCTCATGTACAGTGCACAACAGTACATTACAGCACTGTAACAGGGACTTATCCCTGTTAAGAAACTTGCATCTAATCCAGCCGTTTACTGGTTAATTGCACACCAGCAATCAACCAACTCACCCAGCCTAATCAGAGCTCTGGCAGAAAAAGCATGTTCTGAAACAAAGGAAGAGGAATTTCTTAGTCCACACTGGACTGGACACTGGACTGGCCAGAGAAACAGATGTCTTGAGCTTCAGAAGGACTGTACTGTATGCTGATAGCAAGACAAGGGGACCATTGACAGATGGTATAGACCAAGGGGACCATGGACAGACGGTATACCTAGACAGACATTGCCTTAGCACACAAGTGTGCTGACCAAGGAGAGCAGAGAGGCCTTCCCCTACAACTATAAGAAACTGACAAGGGTGGCTCCAACGAGTAAACCATTGGATCCCCGAAGTCTGTGCTTCGTGCCCCAGAGAGACTTTGTAGAGGCATTTATGCCCTCAATGGGAGAGGCTGAGCCTCAAGACTGTGTGTACTACTCCCCCGAGGGAGTCGCAGAAGAGCCATTCAGGTGGAGCCAAAGAGCTAGGCATCCACTCAATCGGATGACCTATGAACAAATCGGGGCACCCCATTATGAGGCTCAGCAGTGGCCCTGTAGCAGAGTGAAATCTGTTATCACTATGTTCACTGGGATGCATAACCTTTTGCAAAGTTGTGTTAAGATTGTGTATATGTTCACTGTATTTTGAGCTATATAAATTCTGTTGATGGTGATATGTATGTCACGCTGTCACAAGCGGGGTCATTAGGTTTTCACCAAGGGGAGAGTGTGGCTAGGTTCCCCTGAGCCCCCTTACCTCCGGTGGAGTGTGCGCACCCAAGCAAGTTGCGGTCGGCACTGAGGGGGGTGTGGAGCGGCAATCGGATCACCAGAGGCTCAGGCGGCTCCCTCTGAAGAGCACTGCCATCTTGGTTGTGATCGTGCATGCGCAAGATGCTGCGCATGCACAGTATAGGCGAGTACAGTGGCCATTAGTTAGAATAGGCTCCACAAGGGACTACAAAACCCAAAATCCTCAGTGGCTGCGATCACGTGGGCGCGAACAGCCAACAGGCCTGCAGCAATCCCCTGGGACAAGGAAGGGGTAGGTTATGTGTACAGGTGTCTTTGGCACCTGCACTAGGCCAGATACCCCCTATTAGGCCCCTGACTCCCTCAGCTTATGGTTGCTGCAGGGACAGGCCCACAGATAGGGACGCTGCCCCTGTAGTATTAAAGTGAGGAACACAGCTAGGATGCGGCTGCATCCTGGCCTCAGGTGCTCTGGGACCAGACACCCATCTACTACAGAGACTATCAAAGGTGGTACAATCCCTGTGGGACCCACCCACCATAGAGGCAGAGGCTCCGCGTGTTTTTCTTGGATCCTTTCATCACGGCATAGGTGCGCCCGGGTGTGGACACACCCGGCAGATACCCATCTAAGTGCACCAACTCACCTTTACACATTAGTGGGCAGCGCTGTACCACACATTTGGTGGGGGGATTGACCTTGTGGACACCAGGTTGGTTGGGTGCCCAAGGCCCCAAGGTACTTTGGGGGACGGTGACTCCATTGAGAGGGGGCGGAGTATTGTAAGGTACGGCTGTGCAAGGCCTGGTGAGTAGGCTGTAACTATATTAGTTGCATACAGTAAAACTGTTCTGCTTTACCAAGTGTGTATTCTTATTGTGTCCTGTAGAACAAGTATATAGGGGTAGAAGCCCCAATCAGCCAGTGCTACAGAGCTTTTTGTTAACCCACTGATAGAAAATAAAGAATGACTTTCTGCTTTTGAACCGGATCACATGATGTTATAAATGCATGCTAGAGGCTGTAGGCATTAACCCCTAGATGGCACACGGTCTAGCAAGAATATAGAGAGTTGTATGGGGGAAGTCCTAAAACCCCCCCAGACCTCTCTTGTCTCCCTGAACAATATAAAACCTGTGTGCCTGGGGCAGCTCTCATATGGCAGCGGTGTACTCACATATGTCCATGGAAAACCGGCTCTGTGTGCTGGACTGGGAGATAAAATATTTTCTTTAAAAAACCTTAAAACCATCTATTCTTGCCATTGGGAACCCTGATATACATATATGTTCTTATGTATAATGTTCGCCCATGTGGCTTGTCCATAGACACACTATTCTGAAACAACAATCAATATGTTTGAATAATATGAGTTCATAACATGTATAAGTGACAAATAGAATGCTAAAACCCCTGTTTTTGTGTACCT
The DNA here is from genome assembly GCF_040206685.1 of Ascaphus truei. Taxonomy (NCBI): domain Eukaryota; kingdom Metazoa; phylum Chordata; class Amphibia; order Anura; family Ascaphidae; genus Ascaphus; species Ascaphus truei. The sequence goes on from NW_027457336.1 coordinate 133,182, forward strand.
CCCAGTTCCAACATATATTTCTCTCCTCGATGTGTTAAGACACCTTGAACCCTGTTTAACGCCTTGGGTATTATGACAATCTGTTCATTGGACACTATATGATCCCACATGTTTGATATATGACAACAATGTACATTTTTTGATAAGTATCTTGGAAATTTGTGTTCTATTTTTTTTTTCCCTCACAGTTTTTCCTCCACCCCCCCCCTTTCTC
>NW_027457337.1:0-133249 GCF_040206685.1 Ascaphus truei
TGCCCCCCTCCCCCCCACCCATGCACCTGCTCCCCTCCTCCCCCACCCATGCACCTGCCACCTCCTCCCCCACCCATGCACCTGCCCCCCTCCTACCCCCCACCCATGCATCTGCCCCCTCCTTCCCCCCACCCATTCACCTGCCCCCTCCCCCCCCACCCATTCACCTGCCCCCCTCCTCCCCCACCCATGCACCTGCCCCCGTCCTCCCCCCCACCCATGTACCTGCCCCCCCTCCTCCACCCACCCATGCACCTGCCCCCCTCCTCCCCCACCCATGCACCTGCTCCCCTCCTCCCCCACCCATGCACCTGCCCTCCTCCCCCCCACCCATGTACCTGCCCCTCTCCTCCACCCACCCATGCACCTGCCTTCCTCCTTCCCCATGCACCGCCCCCCTCCTCCCCCCCACCCATGTACCTGCCCCCCTCCTCCTTCCCTCATGTACCTTCCCCCCTCCAACCCCCATGCACCTGCCCTCCTCCAACCCCCATCCTCCCCCCCCATGTACCCCGCCCCTCTTCCCCCCGTCACCCCTCATCTACCTGCCCCCCCATGCTCCTGCCCTTTCCTCCCCATGGACCTGCCCCCTCCTCCCCCCCATGCACCTGCCCCCGCCCACTACTCCTCTCCACCATGTACATCCCCTCTCCTAGTCATCACCACCATGTACCTCCCCCCTCCACCCCACCATGTACCTCCCCCCCTCCTCACCATGTACACGCCCCCTTCTCCCCCGCATGCACCTGCCCCCTCCCCCCCATATGCACCTGCCCCCCGCCTCCTCCCCCCCATATACCTGCCCCCCTCCTCCTCCCCCCCATGTACCGGGCCCCCTCCTCCTCCCCCCATGTACCGCCCCCCTCCTCCTCCCCCCCATATACCTGCCCCCCGCCTCCTCCCCCCCCATGTACCTGCCCCCTCCCCATTTACCTGCCCCCCTCCTCCTCCTCCCCCCCATGTACCGGCCCCCCCCCCTCCTCCTCCTCCCCCCATGTACCTGCCCCCTCCTCCTCTCCTCCCCCCCCATGTACCTGCCCCCTCCTCCTCCCCCCCATGTACCTGCCCCTCCCTCCCCCCCATGTACCTTTCCCCCCCTCCTCCCCATGTACCTGCCCCCTCCTCCTCCCCCCCATGTACCTGCCCCCTCCTCCTCCCCCCCCATGTTCCTGCTCCCCTCCCCCTCCCCACATGCAGCTGCCCTCCTCCTCCCCCCATGTACCTGCCCCTCCTCTCCATGCACCTGCCCTCCTCCTCCCCACCATGCACCTGCCCCCCTACTCCCCCCCATGCAAATGCCCCCTACTCCCCCCATGCACCTGCTCCCCTCCTCCCCCATGCAAATGCCCCCTCCTTCCCCCCCATGCACCTGCCCCCTCCTCCCCCCCATGCACCTGCCCCCTCCTCCCCCCCATGCACCTGCCCCCTCCTCCCCCCATGCACCTGCCCCCTCCTCCCCCCATGCAAATGCCCCCTCCTCCCCCATGCACCTGCCCCCCTCCTCCCCTCATGCACCTGCCCCCCTCCTCCCCCATGCACCTGCCCCTCTCCTCCCCCCATGTAAACGCCCCCTTCCCCCCCCCCATGTACCTGCCCCCGCCATCCCCCCAAGTACCTGCCCCCTCACCATAAAACCTGCCCCCACCATCCCCCCATGTACCTGCCCCCTCCTCCCCCCCATGCACCTGCCCCCCTCCTCCTCCCAATGCAAATGCCCCCTCCTCCCCCCATGCACCTGCCCCCTCCTCCCCCCATGTAAATGCCCCCTCCTTCCCCATGCACCTGCCTCGCCATCCCCCATGCACCTGCCCCCGCCATCCCACCATGTACCTGCCCCCTCCTCACCATAATACCTGCCCCCGCCATCCCACCATGTACCTGCCCCCTCCTCACCATAATACCTGCCCCCGCCACCGCCCATCCCACCATGTACCTGCCCCCTCCTCACCATAATACCTGACCCCGCCATCCCCTCATGTACATGCCCCCTCCTCACCATAATACCTGCCCCCGCCATCTCCCCATGTACCTGCCCCTGCCATCCCATGTACCTGCCCCCGCCATCCCCCCATGTACCTGCCCCCTCCTCACCATAATACCTGCCCCCGCCATCTCCCCATGTACCTGCCCCCGCCATCTCCCCATGTACCTGCCCGCGCCATCTCCCCATGTACATGCCCCCTCCTCACCATTTACCTGCCCTCGCCATCTCCCCATGTACCTGCCCCCACCATCCCATGTACCTGCCCCCTCCTCCCCCCATGCACCTGCCCCGCCATCCCCCATGCACCTGCCCCCTCCTCCCCCCCATGCACCTGCCCCCCTCATCCCCCCATGCAAATGCCCCCTCCTCCCCCCATGCACCTGCCCCCCTCCTCCCCTCATGCACCTGCCCCCCTCCTCCCCCATGCACCTGCCCCTCTCCTCCCCCCATGTAAACGCCCCCTTCCCCCCCCCATGTACCTGCCCCCGCCTCACCATAAAACCTGCCCCCGCCATCTCCCCATGTACCTGCCCCCACCATCCTCCCATGTACCTGCCCCCACCATCCCCCCCATGTACCTGCCCCCTCCTCCCCCCCATGCACCTGCCCCGCCATCCCCCATGCACCTGCCCCCGCCATCCCCCCATGTACCTGCCCCCTCCTCACCATAATACCTGCCGCCGCCAGCCCCCATGTACCTGCCCCCGCCATCCCACCATGTACCTGCCCCCTCCTCACCATAATACCTGCCCCCGCCACCCCCCATGTAACTGCCCCCTCCTCACCATAATACCTGCCCCCGCCATCCCACCATGTACCTGCCCCCTCCTCACCATAATACCTGCCCCCGCCAGCCCCCATGTACCTGCCCCCGCCATCCCACCATGTACCTGCCCCCCTCCTCACCATAATACCTGCCCCCGCCACCGCCCATCCCACCATGTACCTGCCCCCTCCTCACCATAATACCTGACCCCGCCATCCCCTCATGTACATGCCCCCTCCTCACCATAATACCTGCCCCCGCCATCTCCCCATGTACCTGCCCCTGCCATCCCATGTACCTGCCCCCGCCATCCCCCCATGTACCTGCCCCCTCCTCACCATAATACCTGCCCCCGCCATCTCCCCATGTACCTGCCCCCGCCATCTCCCCATGTACCTGCCCGCGCCATCTCCCCATGTACATGCCCCCTCCTCACCATTTACCTGCCCTCGCCATCTCCCCATGTACCTGCCCCCCACCATCCCATGTACCTGCCCCCTCCTCCCCCCATGCACCTGCCCCGCCATCCCCCATGCACCTGCCCCCTCCTCCCCCCCATGCACCTGCCCCCCTCATCCCCCCATGCAAATGCCCCCTCCTCCCCCCATGCACCTGCCCCCCTCCTCCCCTCATGCACCTGCCCCCCTCCTCCCCCATGCACCTGCCCCTCTCCTCCCCCCATGTAAACGCCCCCTTCCCCCCCCCATGTACCTGCCCCCCGCCTCACCATAAAACCTGCCCCCGCCATCTCCCCATGTACCTGCCCCCACCATCCTCCCATGTACCTGCCCCCACCATCCCCCCATGTACCTGCCCCCTCCTCCCCACCATGCACCTGCCCCCTCCTCCCCCCATGTAAATGCCCCCTCCTCCCCCATGCACCTGCCCCGCCATCCCCCATGCACCTGCCCCCGCCATCCCCCCATGTACCTGCCCCCTCCTCACCATAATACCTGCCGCCGCCAGCCCCCATGTACCTGCCCCCGCCATCCCACCATGTACCTGCCCCCTCCTCACCATAATACCTGCCCCCGCCACCCCCCATGTAACTGCCCCCTCCTCACCATAATACCTGCCCCCGCCATGTACCTGCCCCCTCCTCACCATAATACCTGCCCCCGCCACCCCCCATGTACCTGCCCCCGCCATCTTCCCATGTACCTGCCCCCGCCATCTCCCCATATACCTGCCCGCGCCATCTTCCCATGTACCTGCCCCCGCCATCTCCCCATATACCTGCCCCCGCCATCTCCCCATAAACCTGCCCGCGCCATCTCCCCATGTACCTGCCCGCGCCATCTCCCCATGTACATGACCCCGCCATCCCCCCATGTACCTGCCCCCGCCATCCCCCTATGTACCTGACCCCTCCTCCCCCCCATGTACCTGCCCCCACCATCCCCCCATGTACCTGACCCCTCCTCCCCCCCATATACCTGCCCCCGCCATCACCCCATATACCTGCCCCCTCCTCACCATTTACCTGTCCCCGCCATCCCATGTACCTGCCCCCCTCCTCCCCCCCCCCATGCACCTGCCCCCCTCCCCCCCATGCACCTGCCCCCGTCCTCCCCCCCATGCACCTGCCCCCCTCCTCCCCCCATGCACCTGCCCCCTTCCTCCCCCCCATGCACCTGCCCCCCTCCTCCCCCCATGCACCTGCCCCCCTCCTCCCCCCCATGCACCTGCCCCCCTCCTCCCCCCATGCACCTGCCCCCCTCCTCCCCCCATGTAAATGCCCCCTCCTCCCCCCATGCACCTGCCCCCTTCCTCCCGCCATGCACCTGCCCCCCTCCTCCCCCCATGCACCTGCCCCCCTCCTCCCCCCCATGCACCTGCCCCCCTCCTCCCCCCCCATGCACCTGCCCCCTCCTCCCCCCCATGCACCTGCCCCCTCATCCCCCCCATCCCATGTACCTGCCCCCAGCATCCCACTGCATGTACCTGGAACCACTATCCCCCCCTCTATCTGCCCCCAAAATCACCCCATGTACATACCCCCTCCTCCTCCCCCCATGTACCTGCCCCCCTCCTCCTCCCCCCATGTACCTGCCCCCCTCCTCCTCCCCCCATGTACCTGCCCCCCTCCTCCCCCCATGCACCTGCCCCCCTCCTCCCCCCATGCACCTGCCCCCCTCCTCTCCCCAATGCACCTGCCCCCCTCCTCCCCCCATGCACCTGCCCCCCTCCTCCCCCCAATGCACCTGCCCCCCTCCTCTGCCCCATGCACCTGCCCCCTCCTCCCCCCCCATCCCATGTACCTGCCCCCACCATCCCACTGCATGTACCTGGAACCCCCATCCCCCCATCTATCTGCCCCCAAAATCACCCCATGTACCTGCCCCCTCCTCCTCCCCCCATGTACCTACCCCCTCCTCCTCCCCCCATGTACCTGCCCCCCGCCATCCCTCCTTGTACCTGCCCCCTCATCCTCCTTCCCTCCATGTACCTGCCCCCTCATCCTCCTTTCCATGTACCTGCCCCCTCATCCTCCTTTCCCATGTACCTGCCCCCTCATCCTCCTTTCCCATGTACCTGCCCCCACATCCTCCTCCTGCGGTGACAGAGAGGGGTCAGTCTGTCCCTCCCATGCACCTGCCCCCTCCTCCACCCCATGTACATGCCCTCCCCCCTCCTCCCCATGTACCTGCCCCCGCCATCCCCCCATGTACCTGTTCCTGCCACCCCCCATGCACCTACCCCTTCCTCCCCCCATGTACCTGCCCCACCATCCCCCCATGTACCTGCCCCCGCCATCCCCCATGTACCTGTTCCCGCCATCCCCCCATGCACCTACCCCTTCCTCCCCCCATGTACCTGCCCCCACCATCCCCCCCATGTATCTGCCCCCTCCTCCTCCCCCCATGTACCTGCCCTTCTCCTCCCCCATGTACCTGCCCCTGCCATCCCCCCCATGTACCCGACCCCTCATGTACCTGCCCCCCGTCATCCCTCCATGTACCTGCCCCCTCATCCTCCTTTCCCCCCTCATTCTCCATCCACCCGACCCCTCATGTACCTGCCCCCCGTCATCCCTCCATGTACCTGCCCCCACATCCTCCTCCATCTGTTTGCTCCTCCTGCAGTGACACAGAGAGGGGGGGGGGATCAGTCAGACCCCCCCCCCCCCCCCCCTGCGGTGACAGAGAGGGGTCAGTCTGTCCCTGCCCTCCTGGGGTGACACAGAGAGGGGTCAGTCTGTCCCTGCCCTCCTGGGGTGACACAGAGAGGGGTCAGTCTATCCCTACCCTCCTGGGGTGACACAGAGAGGGGTCAGTCTGTCCCTGCCCTCCTGGGGTGACACAGAGAGGGGTCAGTCTGTCCCTGCCCTCCTGGGGTGAAACAGAGAGGGGTCAGTCTGTCCCTGCCCTCCTGTGGTGACACAGAGAGGGGTCAGTCTGTCCCTGCCCTCCTGGGGTGACACAGAGAGGGGTCAGTCTGTCCCTGCCCTCCTGGGGTGAAATAGAGAGGGGTCAGTCTGTCCCTGCCCTCCTGTGGTGACAGAGAGGGGTCAGTCTGTCCCTCCCATGCACCTGCCCCCCTCCTCCACCCCATGTACCTGCCCCCTCCTCACCATAATACCTGACCCCGCCATCCCCTCATGTACATGCCCCCTCCTCACCATTTACCTGCCCTCGCCATCTCCCCATGTACCTGCCCCCACCATCCCATGTACCTGCCCCCTCCTCCCCCCATGCACCTGCCCCGCCATCCCCCATGCACCTGCCCCCTCCTCCCCCCCATGCACCTGCCCCCCTCATCCCCCCATGCAAATGCCCCCTCCTCCCCCCATGCACCTGCCCCCCTCCTCCCCTCATGCACCTGCCCCCCTCCTCCCCCATGCACCTGCCCCTCTCCTCCCCCCATGTAAACGCCCCCTTCCCCCCCCCATGTACCTGCCCCCGCCTCACCATAAAACCTGCCCCCGCCATCTCCCCATGTACCTGCCCCCACCATCCTCCCATGTACCTGCCCCCACCATCCCCCCATGTACCTGCCCCCTCCTCCCCCCCATGCACCTGCCCCCTCCTCCCCCCCATGCACCTGCCCCCTCCTCCCCCCATGTAAATGCCCCCTCCTCCCCCATGCACCTGCCCCGCCATCCCCCATGCACCTGCCCCCGCCATCCCCCCATCCCCCCATGTACCTGCCCCCTCCTCACCATAATACCTGCCGCCGCCAGCCCCCATGTACCTGCCCCCGCCATCCCACCATGTACCTGCCCCCTCCTCACCATAATACCTGCCCCCGCCACCCCCCATGTAACTGCCCCCTCCTCACCATAATACCTGCCCCCGCCATCCCACCATGTACCTGCCCCCTCCTCACCATAATACCTGCCCCCGCCACCCCCCATGTACCTGCCCCCGCCATCTTCCCATGTACCTGCCCCCGCCATCTCCCCATATACCTGCCCGCGCCATCTTCCCATGTACCTGCCCCCGCCATCTCCCCATATACCTGCCCCCGCCATCTCCCCATATACCTGCCCGCGCCATCTCCCCATGTACCTGCCCGCGCCATCCCCCTATGTACCTGACCCCTCCTCCCCCCCATGTACCTGCCCCCACCATCCCCCCATGTACCTGACCCCTCCTCCCCCCCATGTACCTGCCCCCGCCATCACCCCATATACCTGCCCCCTCCTCACCATTTACCTGTCCCCGCCATCCCATGTACCTGCCCCCCTCCTCCCCCCCCATGCACCTGCCCCCCTCCTCCCCCCCCATGCACCTGCCCCCGTCCTCCCCCCCATGCACCTGCCCCCCTCCCCCCCATGCACCTGCCCCCCTCCTCCCCCCATGCACCTGCCCCCCTCCTCCCCCCCATGCACCTGCCCCCCTCCTCCCCCCCATGCACCTGCCCCCCTCCTCCCCCCATGTAAATGCCCCCTCCTCCCCCCATGCACCTGCCCCCTTTCCTCCCGCCATGCACCTGCCCCCCTCCTCCCCCCATGCACCTGCCCCCCTCCTCCCCCCCATGCACCTGCCCCTCTCCTCCCCCCCATGCACCTGCCCCCTCCTCCCCCCCATGCACCTGCCCCCTCATCCCCCCCATCCCATGTACCTGCCCCCAGCATCCCACTGCATGTACCTGGAACCACTATCCCCCCCTCTATCTGCCCCCAAAATCACCCCATGTACATACCCCCTCCTCCTCCTCCCCCCATGTACCTGCCCCCCTCCTCCTCCCCCCATGTACCTGCCCCCCTCCTCCCCCCATGCACCTGCCCCCCTCCTCTCCCCAATGCACCTGCCCCCCTCCTCCCCCCATGCACCTGCCCCCCTCCTCCCCCCAATGCACCTGCCCCCCTCCTCTGCCCCATGCACCTGCCCCCTCCTCCCCCCCCCATCCCATGTACCTGCCCCCACCATCCCACTGCATGTACCTGGAACCCCCATCCCCCCATCTATCTGCCCCAAAAATCACCCCATGTACCTGCCCCCTCCTCCCCCCATGTACCTACCCCCTCCTCCTCCCCCCATGTACCTGCCCCCCGCCATCCCTCCTTGTACCTGCCCCCTCATCCTCCTTCCCTCCATGTACCTGCCCCCTCATCCTCCTTTCCCATGTACCTGCCCCCTCATCCTCCTTTCCCATGTACCTGCCCCCTCATCCTCCTTTCCCATGTACCTGCCCCCACATCCTCCTCCTGCGGTGACAGAGAGGGGTCAGTCTGTCCCTCCCATGCACCTGCCCCCTCCTCCACCCCATGTACATGCCCTCCCCCCTCCTCCCCATGTACCTGCCCCCGCCATCCCCCCATGTACCTGTTCCTGCCACCCCCCCATGCACCTACCCCTTCCTCCCCCCATGTACCTGCCCCACCATCCCCCCATGTACCTGCCCCCGCCATCCCCCATGTACCTGTTCCCGCCATCCCCCCATGCACCTACCCCTTCCTCCCCCCATGTACCTGCCCCCACCATCCCCCCCATGTATCTGCCCCCTCCTCCTCCCCCCATGTACCTGCCCCCTTCTCCTCCCCCATGTACCTGCCCCTGCCATCCCCCCCATGTACCCGACCCCTCATGTACCTGCCCCCCGTCATCCCTCCATGTACCTGCCCCCTCATCCTCCTTTCCCCCCCATGTACCTGCCCCCACATCCTCCTCCATCTGTTTGCTCCTCCTGCAGTGACACAGAGAGGGGGGGGGGGATCAGTCAGACCCCCCCCCCTGCGGTGACAGAGAGGGGTCAGTCTGTCCCTGCCCTCCTGGGGTGACACAGAGAGGGGTCAGTCTGTCCCTGCCCTCCTGGGGTGACACAGAGAGGGGTCAGTCTATCCCTACCCTCCTGGGGTGACACAGAGAGGGGTCAGTCTGTCCCTGCCCTCCTGGGGTGACACAGAGGGGTCAGTCTGTCCCTGCCCTCCTGGGGTGAAACAGAGAGGGGTCAGTCTGTCCCTGCCCTCCTGTGGTGACACAGAGAGGGGTCAGTCTGTCCCTGCCCTCCTGGGGTGACACAGAGAGGGGTCAGTCTGTCCCTGCCCTCCTGGGGTGAAATAGAGAGGGGTCAGTCTGTCCCTGCCCTCCTGTGGTGACAGAGAGGGGTCAGTCTGTCCCTCCCATGCACCTGCCCCCCTCCTCCACCCCATGTACATGCCCCCTTCTCCCCCCACGCACCTGTCCCCTCCCCATGTACCTGCCCCCTCCTCCCCCATGTACCTGCCCCCTCCTCCCCCATGTACCTGCCCCCTCCATCCCCCCCATGTACCTGCCCCCTCCATCCCCCCCATGTACCTGCCCCCTCCATCCCCCCCATGTACCTGCCCCCTCCTCCTCCCCCATGTACCTGCCCCCTTCTCCCCCCACGCACCTGTCCCCTCCCCATGTACCTGCCCCCTCCTCCCCCATGTACCTGCCCCCTCCTCCCCCATGTACCTGCCACCCCTCCATGTACCTGCCCCCTCCATCCCTCCATGTACCTGCCCCCTCCTCCTCCCCCATGTACCTGCCCCTTCTCCTCCCCCCATGTACCTGCCCCCATATACCTGCCACCCCTCCATGTACCTGCCCCCGCCATCCCCCTATGTACCTTCCCCTCCTACATCTGTCCCGTCCTCCTGCGGTGACAGAGAGTGGGGGTCAGTCTGTCCCTGCCCTCCTGGGGTGACAGAGAGGGGTCAGTCTGTCCCCCCCCCCATGCACCTGCCCCCCTTATGTACATGCCCCCTCCTCCCCATGCATCTGCCCCCGTCTCCTCCCCCCCGCATCTGCCCTCCTCCTCCCCCCCGCATCTGCCCTCCTCCTCCCCCCATGCACCTGCCCCCCTCTCGCTCACTTGCATACCCCTCCTCCATCTCCCCCCAATACCTCCTGCTCCCCACATACCGGGGCAGTTCGCTCTTCCACACATACAAGCTGCCCACATAGGAGCAGGCCAGGGTCAGGCAGCAGAGCACCGACACCCCGCACAGCCCGGGCCCCGGCTCCCCTTCCTCAACCCCGGACATGGCCGCCCTCCCCCGCTCTATCCGCCTGTGACGCGAGGGGGGCAGCTTCTGAGGAGGGCGGAGCTTAGAGGGGCGGGGGGACCACGGGAGCGGAGCTTAGCACGGGGGCGGAGCTTAGCACGGGGGGCGGAGCTTAGCACGGGGGGGCGGAGCTTAGCACGGGGGGGGGGGGGGGGCGGATCAAGGCGGTCCAGAAGGGAGAGTTCCTAGATATGATCTTAATGAGAATCTGATATAAGTGCTCTTGTTTGGATTGAACCTTGGAGACGTGTCTGTTCGGAATATATGACCTATTGTTGTTTTTTTACATTTTCATATTTACCCATTTTCGAATACAATATATACTATATATATGTGTGTGTATTTTTGTTAAGAAATGTATTATATGGACACTATATTAATATATATTTTTTATTATCTACTCATATATTACACATTTTCCTTTTTTTATTCTGCATTTACTATTAATTATATGTAGCCAGGTCCCCCCTGCCTGTCAGTACCCCCTTCACCTTGCTGGCGATGGCGCGAGGGCGGTCAGGGTCCTGCTCGGGGGTTGCCAGGGACACGTGCGGCCGGTTGCCAAGGCCGCGATCGCGTTCCAGGGCTCCCGGCGCTCTCGAAACAGGGTGGCGAGGGCGCCGCCATTGCACATTGTCTCGCACATGCGCAGTGAGAGCCAGGCGCCGGGAGGACTCCAAACAGCTCGCGCATGCGCAGGGATGAGCCCGCGAAACCCTAGCCTACCAGGGAAGGCTCTAAGCAGGGACTACGAGTCCCATGAGCCTCTGCACACCCCACGTGGCGCCAGGGAGCCAATAGGGCTTAGGTTCTCCCTGCAGAGGGAGATTAGATATATTTCGCGGGCTTGCAGCACGCTAGTCAGTTAGTGCCAGGAGCAGCCAGGGGAAGGAGGTAGGGTGCAGGAGTCAGTGACTCCCTGCACTAGGCCAGCAGCCCCCAAGGCCCGAGATAGCCCTGAGCCACCCAGTAGTATTGAGTGTTGTAGGGACAGGCCCCAGGTTAGGGACCCTGCCACTTACTATCCAGATCCAGAGCCAGTTAGGGACACAGCGGACGCCGCGCGTCTATCCCGAGGTCTGGGCTCGCTGCCGAGGTGAGGTCTCGCTGCCGTTGCAGTAGCCATCCGGGTGGGATCGCCCCGGACGGTAGCTCCTGCATTCAGCCGACATCAGCCTTCGGATCCTTTGTGAAGTTCCTTGGCAGGTCCGGGCACCGGAGTGTCCGGCAGGTAATCCATCAGTGCACCAACGAGTCCTCTCACATTCACACGGGACATAGTGGCTGCGCAGTCACACATACACATCTCACTTGAAGGGTGGGGTAATACTGTGTGGGGTTACTGGACACTGGGTAGGATCATCTGGTGGGAGTGTAAGGGAAGGTAGCGTCCTGCGAGACGCGTGAGTTAGTGTCTCCTCTAGGGAGGGACACCTGTTGATTATTGAGTGTTATGCTTGAGTACAGTCACGATAGTAAAGCATTATTGGTTATTATACATACGGTGTGCTGGTTATTTGTATGTGTCCTGCGAGGACCAATTCCCGCTCTGCCGGGAACCATCGCAGGTGGAGGCGCTGCACCGAGTACAGGGTTACTCCTAATATAATTGCCCCAGGTTCCCCGTGGCGGAAACTCAACCCTCCTGTGAGCCTAACAGGTAAAGCACCACACCTGGTAACTGTAGGTTCTCCACACTCACAATATATCTGCTATTGGGTGGGGTGGAATACCCGTTACATATAGTTTATATTTATTACATATTATTAGCAATATATCATGTTTTATGTTGTCTATTAGTCTACCAATTATACATGTATTCATTCTTTACTGATACATAGATTTACTTAATTTCTATACACATTTTGATCAATAAGTATTACATATGACAAATATACATACACATTATTCATTATAGTCACATAACTTTTGACCCTCATTATTTATTGGTTCATCTATTAGGATTTCTTTACATTGGGAGCATCTTTTAGGTGTTATCTAATGAAGAAATCATCTGTTAGCTGTGTTTCTTCCTATAAACCAATCAGTAGGAGGCTACTGTGTCTACAAAGACTGTGCCTCCACACCAGGTGAGTATACCACTGATGAAGTAATCTAATTGGTGTTGCGTAGGCTATCTGCGTTGACACGCGAGGCCGGGCTGCACTTGAGACTCCAGTAGCAAGCAGCTGATTTCTTCCTGCTGTCGGGATTCCCTCTGAACACCGATGCCATATTGGGATGCCATATGTGGTTGGTGTTTTTTGGCAAGTTATTAACGGACATATACACTAGGACTGAGACCGTTGTGGATGTCGACTAAGTCGAATTTGAAGTTCGCCAGTGTTCCCAGGATCGCTACAGTTTTGCCAAATCGAGTTCCACTACCCTTGGATGTCAGAGTCTCCAGCTGGTTGCCGGTAACCTGTCATTTCTCTCGCAATGCTTGTTTTTAATAATCTACATGTGAGTGGGCATTTGTCTCCCCTTTTTAATAAATTCCTTTTTTTTATACAGCAATGTACAAGGGAGTGTGCGCTTTTCGTTTTTGTCTTTTATATAAAGCTGTTGTATTCAAGATAAATACATGGGCACTGCATCCAACGTTTCGGTCATCAGAATGTGACCTTCCTCAGGGACGTGCACGCCCCTGAGGAAGGTCACATTCTGATGACTGAAACGTTGGATGCAGTGCCCATGTATTTATCTTGAATACAACAGCTTTGGATTCCCCTGCCTGTGTGCTGTCTCGTTTTTCCTGGATCTCCATCTGGTAAAATCTTTCTGTGTATGTGCATATATGGGATAAGCATCAGTGAATAATCTGTTTACAGTGTGCCAACTGCTCTCTATTTTTCTATATATATATATATATATATACAAAAACCAAGGAGGAAAGAGTGGTCTCCATAGCGCAGATCTATATAAAATTGTTTAACAAACAAAAGGTAAAATTAGTCTGGTAACCACAGGATGCGGCAATGCAGAGCACAGCGGAACAACAGGACTCCACAGGACAGCAGCGGTAAGGTAAAAAAGATTCTTTATTGACACGTCATGGTGCAGATAGGGATGGGTGCAAAGTCTCCTCCTCTTACGCGTTTCACGCCTGTGCGGCGCTTCGTCAGAGAGTGAAGATAGGTGTGCTGTGTTCCCCCTCTTATGCTGAACTAATTGCCTGGAATAGCGTTCAGCCGCCATGACCGGAAACCGGAAGTGACGCGGCTTAGTCCAAAATACCGGAAGTGACGTAACGCAGTGTATGCGATTGAATAAATTGTTTACAAACCCTCCATGTAGTCACGGTGATTTCTACGTCATCTCCTCTAGTAAGGAAGAGAGGGAGGGATAATCTGAAGGGGAGAAACACAGCACAAATACCTTGCAAATGAACAAGATGTGTATAAAAGAAAAGTAATGCAAGGTATTACAATAAAAACAAATGTTTGGTATAAGCTATATACAGAGAACATCTCCAGACACACATGTATCTTAAATGAATATGCATGATTTGAATAGTCATGAGATGAGTACATATTGAAACAAACAAATTTGTATTCATAAAGGATTTAGATGGTCCTTAGATAAATGCATACTGAAACAAACCGCACCCAAATATATATTAACACTAAAAACATATGATGCTTTTCTTACGTGTAATATAAGGGTGTGAGAGAGACACATATATAGGACAAATGGATCATGTTTAAACCTTATAGAGAGAAAATCTACAGTGGCAAATTGAGTTAGCAACTCCAAAGGAAGATATATGAGTATATATGTATGTATATATCATAACTTAGAATTAATAGTTTTACACAATAATTATACCAAAAAATGCTTGAGTTCCCAATCGGTGTTTATACCCCCGGGTGATAATGACCCGAGGGTATAAATCTAAAACATTTCCCTTTGGTTGAGATTACCTTCTCTATTTCCTCCCCTAGTATGTTTAGGGATATATTCCAGGGCATTAAATGTGAACGTATCAATTGAGCCATAAGGGCAATCATGAAAATGTTTTGAAACAGGTAGGTTTAGATCGTTCTTTTTTATTGAACGAAGATGTTCTGAGATTCTAATTTTTAATGGACGAATCGTCCTACCAATGTACATCTTGCCACACGCACAATTCAATCTGTACACTACATAATTAGTTTTGCACGTCATAAAATGATTTATTTGGTATTTTTTACCTGTGACTTTGCTAGTGATATCTGTCAGAGGAATGGCGAATTTGCAATATGTACAGTTCCCATATTTATGGAAACCTTTGGGAAGCTTCTTAGATTTTGGTTCAGATACAAATAAACTCGGTGATACATGATAACCGATAGTTTTAGCTTTTTTGTATACAAATTTCGGAGTATTTGACACAGCAGCAGAAGCCAGATCTTTATCTAACTGTAATATCCTCCAGTGCTTTTCTATAATTTTTTTTAATATGATTAGCCTGATTATTGTAGGTGGTAATAAAGAGTGGAGTTTCTGAATTCTGATCCGAAAAATTATTTTGTTTGGATTTTTTCTCACATAGTGAGGTTTTTAACAGTTCTTTACGTTCTGTACTAATGGCATTTTTAAAGGCTGATTGAATAACATGCTCAGAATAACCTCTTTTTCTGAATCTGTCATTTAGTATCTCTGACTCTTGTATGAAGGATTCTTCTGTGGAACAAATCCTTCGCAATCTGAGATATTGCCCTGTGGGAATGCCACGCAGTAACGATTTTGGATGGCTGCTGTTGGCCCTGAGGAGAGAGTTGCGGGCATTAGGTTTACGATATATGTTAGTCTGAATTTTACAGTCAATGTCTATATACAAATTAATATCCAGAAAATTAATGTGATTAATATGTATCAATGACGTGAATTTTAAATTAAAGGTATTATTATTAAGATAATTAATAAACTCCCTCAGTGTAGAGTAGTCTCCCCTCCATATCAGAATGTGGTCGTCAATGTACCGACGATAGAAAATAATATTATGACGGAATGGGTTAGTGTCACCAAAAATGTGAGTGTTTTCCCAAAAACCCATAAATAAATTCGCATAAGAAGGTGCAAAAGAAGTCCCCATAGCCGTGCCTTGTTTTTGAAGATGAAAGTGCTCATCAAATAAAAAATAATTGTGTTGCAATAAAAAAATAATACAATCTAACAAAAAAGGGATTTGAGGAGCGTGTAAGTTTGAAGTGTTAAGAAAGTGAGTAACTGCTTGAATGCCTAATTCGTGACTAATAATGGTATATAAGGATGCCACGTCTAGAGTTACCCAGAAATAATTGTGACACCAAGTGATATTACTTAACATAGTTAATAAATGTGATGAGTCTCTGAGATAGGTGGGGAGACCTCTCACCAAGGGTTGCAAATAAACATCCACGTACAGTACCTAGATACACCATCTCCCAAAGATCCAATACTAGAGATGATAGGTCTCCCTGGTGGATTAACCAGGGACTTATGGATCTTTGGGAGATGGTGAAAAATAGGCACTGTGGGAAAACGATTATTTAAGTATTGGGATTCCTGAATCGATAATACCCGCAACTCTCTGCCAAGGTCAATAAGTGTGTTCAGTTCTGTTTGATATATATTGGTAGGATCCTTCTCCAGTCTAAGATAACAAGTCCTATCATTTAGCTGTCTCATGGCTTCAACAAGATAGTGTTCTTTTAACATAACCACAGTGGCGCCGCCTTTGTCTGCGTTTTTTATCATTATTTTATCATTTGTTTTTAGCTGATAAAGTACATTACGTTCTTCTGTGGTAAGATTGTCAGGTCTTATACAGGAGAAGGTATATCCTTTTGACAAAATTTGTAAGTCACGTTCTACTAATTTCTCAAAAGTTTCTAAAAAAGGTCCTTTATTATATGTGGGACAAAAAAGTGAGCTGTTCTTAAGACCTGAATTTTTGCCATGTGTTAGAAATGTTGTCATGTCTTCTAATTCCTCTGATTCATGTTCTGCTAGAAGGTCTGTCAGATCTTGCAAGATAGTACATTCTTTAAAGCTAAGAGAATCTTGATGCATTGTGTCCATCGGGGGCTAAACATACTAGGAGAGGAAATAGAGAAGGTAATCTCAACTAAAGGGAAATGTTTTGGATTTATACCCTCGGGTCATTATCACCCGGGGGTATAAATACCGATTGGGAACTCAAGCATTTTTTGGTATAATTATTGTGTAAAACTATTAATTCTAAGTTATGATATATACATACATATATACTCATATATTTTCCTTTGGAGTTGCTAACTCAATTTGCCACTGTAGATTTTCTCTCTATAAGGTTTAAACATGATCCATTTGTCCTATATATGTGTCTCTCTCACACCCTTATATTACACTTAAGAAAAGCATGATATGTTTTAGTGTTAATATATATTTGGTTGCGGTTTGTTTCAGTATGCATTTATCTGAGGACCATCTAAATCCTTTATGAATACAAATTTTTTTTCTTTCAATATGTACTCATCTCATGACTATTCAAATCATGCATATTCATTTAAGATACATGTGTGTCTGGAGATGTTCTCTGTATATAGCTTATACCAAACATTTGTTTTTATTGTAATACCTTGCATTACTTTTCTTTTATACACACCTTGTTCATTTGCAAGGTATTTGTGCTGTGTTTCTCCCCTTCAGATTATCCCTCCCTCTCTTCCTTACTAGAGGAGATGACGTAGAAATCACCGTGACTACATGGAGGGTTTGTAAACAACTTATTCAATCGCATACACTGCGTTACGTCACTTCCGGTATTTTGGACTAAGCCGCGTCACTTCCGGCTTCCTGTCATGGCGGCTGAACGCTATTCCAGGCAATTAGTTCAGCATAAGAGGGGGAACACAGCACACCTATCTTCACTCTCTGACGAAGCGCCGCACAGGCGTGAAACGCGTAAGAGGAGGAGACTTTGCACCCATCCCTGTCTGCACCATGACGTGTCAATAAAGAATCTTTTTTACCTTACCGCTGCTGTCCTGTGGAGTCCTGTTGTTCTGCTGTGCTCTGCATTGCCGCATCCTGTGGTTACCAGACTGTCTACTCAACCCAGCAGAAGCACGCACATCAGAAGAAAACGGGCACGGTTCACGTGAGTTTTTGCATTTCAGCAATTAACTGGGAGGTACACTACAGGTGTTTATAGGCGGTTATAGACGTGGTCCCTATTGGGAGTGATGTGGTGGGGCTTATATATATCTCCGCTTACAACACTCACCAGGACTATATATATGTCTTTATTTCACGCCCACCTGCATACCCCAGCACTCATTTGTGTATAATACCAACCGTTTATTATTCTTCTTCAATCAAGATTGATTATACATTTACCATCCTTGGTCATTAGTAGCACTATTACAGAACTATGTTCTTCTACCCTGCAAAAGGTAAAATTAGCAACTCACAATGGTCGCTAGGACAAATGCGTTGGAGGACTTTAGCAAGGGCCATAGATGGATGTTTCAGCCACAATAACAAGCCGGGACCTGGACCTCACGAATGGTGACGTGGTTCCGCTTCCGGGTTCGCAGCAGATCAGGCGTCACATCAGAAGTCCCCCTGAAATAGCTTTTCGAAATCCAGAGTTCCAGCGCTGTTAGCTCTTAGCTCCGTAGCTAGCTCCATTGGAAACAGTGCTCGAGCAAAAGGACCCTACGCATTTCGTCGCGTCATTCACTGCGACTTCATCAGGGGTATATATGTCAGAGACATAGAGGTCAATACCAAATACTACTTTAAATATATACCGTATATATATATATATATATATATAAATATATATATGTGTATATCTTATTATATATTAGTGAAAGCACTGTATGCCTGTCTGCATCTTCCTGTGTCCCTAGGGGAAATCTCATTGGTCCCTTGGGCCGCCCACCCCCGCACACCTCTCATTGGCCTGAGGCGGAGTGACGGGACACACACACACCTCTCATTGGCCTGAGGCAGAGTGACGACACACACATACACACACACACACACACACACACACACACACACACACACACACACACACACACACACACACAAAGTGTCACACACACACACCTCTCTCTCTGTCCTCTCCCCCCCCATCACACTCACCTCCCCCCTCCCCGGTGCTCCACTCACCTCCCTGCCTCCACTCACCTCCCTCCCACTCCACTCACCTCCCTCCCGCTCCACTCACCTCTCTCCACCTCCCTCCCGCTCCACTCCCTCCCCACTCCCCTCCCCACTCACCTCCCTCCCGCTCCACTCACCTTCCGCTCCACTCACCTCCCTCCCGCTCCACTCACCTCCCTCCACCTCCCTCCCACTCCACTCACCCCTCCTGCTCCACTCACCTCCCTCCACCTCCCTCCTGCTCCACTCACCTCCCTCCCCACTCCCCTCCCCACTAACCTCCCTCCCGCTCCACTCACCTCCCTCCCGCTCCACTCCCTCCCGCTCCACTCACCTCCTGCTCCACTCACCTCCCTCCCGCTCCACTCACCTCCCTCCACCTCCCTCCCGCTCCACTCACCTCCCGCTCCACTCACCTCCCTCCCCACTCACCTCCTGCTCCACTCACCTCCCTCCCCACTCACCTCCCTCCCCACTCACCTCCCTCCCACTCACCTCCCGCTCCACTCACCTCCCTCCCCACTCACCTCCCTCCCCACTCACCTCCCGCTCCACTCACCTCCCTCCCCACTCACCTCCCTCCCGCTCCCTTCCGCTCCACTCGCCTCCCGCTCCACTCACCTCCCTCCCCACTCACCTCCTGCTCCACTCACCTCCCTCCCGCTCCACTCCCTCCCGCTCCACTCACCTCCCTCCCCGGCGCGGGGACAGGCAGTGGGCAGGGCAGCCTGCCACTGCCATGCCACGCGGCGCCTAAGATGGCGGCGGCCGGAAGGACCCCCTTCCTCCCTCGCGGAGTAACTAAGATGGCGGCAGCTGGAAGGAGAGGTGACGTGTGTGTGTGTGTGTGTGACACTGTGTGTGTGTGTGTGTGTGTGTGACACTGTGTGTGTGTGTGTGTGTGTGTGTGTGTGACACTATGTGTGTGTGTGTGTGTGTGTGTGTGTGTGTGTGTGTGTGTGTGTGTGTGTGTGTGTGTGTGTGTGTGTGTGACACTGTGTGTGTGTGACACTGTGTGTGTGTGTGTGTGTGTGTGTGTGTGTGTGTGTGTGTGTGTGTGTGGTGTGTGTGTGTGTGTGTGTGTGACACAGTGTGTGTGTGACACAGTGTGTGTGTGTGGGACACTGTGTGTGTGTGTGTGTGACACTGTGTGTGTGTGTGGGGGACACTGTGTGTGTGTGTGGGGGACACAGTGTGTGTGTGTGGGGGACACAGTGTGTGTGTGTGGGACACTGTGTGTGTGTGTGTGTGTGTGTGTGTGTGTGTGTGTGTGTGTGTGTGTGTGTGTGTGTGTGTGTGTGTGTGTGTGTGTGTGTGTGTGTGTGTGTGTGTGTGTGTGACACTGTGTGTGTGTGTGTGTGTGTGGGGGACACTGTGTGTGTGTGTGGGGGGGGGGACACTGTGTGTGTGGGACACAGTGTGTGTGTGTGTGTGTGTGTGTGTGTGTGTGTGTGTGTGTGTGTGTGTGTGTGTGTGTGTGACACTGTGTGTGTGTGTGGGACACTGTGTGTGTGTGTGGGACACAGTGTGTGTGTGTGTGTGACACTGTGTGTGTGTGTGTGTCAGACACGCTACGCATGGGGGGGTGGCAGGAGCGGAGAGAGAGGGGGGAGCGGAGAATCATACAGGGGGAGTGGACAGGAGGGACACGGAAATTTTAAGAAACCCACCCCCCCCCTCCTGTCCACTGTCCCCGTCCCCTCCTGTCCACTGTCCCCGTCCCCTCCTGTCCACTGTCCCCCCTCCTGTCCACTGTCCCGTCCCCTCCTGTCCACTGTCCCGACCCCTCCTGTCCACTGTCCCCGACCCCTCCTGTCCACTGTCCCCGTCCCCTCCTGTCCACTGTCCCTGTCCCCTCCTGTCCACTGTCCCCGTCCCCTCCTGTCCAATGTCCCCGTCCCCTCCTGTCCACTGTCCCCGTCCCCTCCTGTCCAATGTCCCCATCCCCTCCTATCCACTGTCCCTGTCCACTGTCCCCGTCCCCTCCTGTCCACTGTCCCCTCCTGTCCACCCTCACCCCCCCTCCTGTCCACTCTCCCCCCCCCCTCCTGTCCACTCTCCCCCCCCTCCTGTCCACTGTCACCCCCCTCCTGTCCACTGTCACCCCCCTCCTGTCCACTGTCACCCCCCCCTGTCCACTCTCCCCCCCCTCCTGTCCACTATCCTCCCCCTCCTGTCCACTATCCTCCCCCTCCTGTCCACTGTCACCCCCCTCCTGTCCACTGTCACCCCCTCCTGTCCACTCTCCCCCCCTCCTGTCCACTCTCCTCCCCCTCCTGTCCACTGTCACCCCCCTCCTGTCCACTGTCACCCCCCTCCTCTCCACTGTCACCCCCCTGTCCACTGTCACCCCCCCTGTCCACTCTCCTCCCCCTCCTGTCCACTGTCCCCCCCTCCTGTCCACTGCCGTCCCCCCTCCTGTCCACTGTCGTCCCCCCTCCTGTCCACTGTCCCCCCCCTCCTGTCCACTGCCCCCTCCTCCTGTCCACTGTCCCCCTCCTGTCCACTGCCCCCCTCCTGTCCACTGTCCCCCGCCCCCCCTCCTGTCCACTGCCCCCCCTCCTGTCCACTGCCCCCCTCCTGTCCACTGCCCCCCCTCCTGTACACTGTCCCCCCCCCTGTCCACTGTCCCCTCCTGTCCCCGTCCCTCCCCTCCTCCTGTCCACTGTCCCTCCCCCCACCTTTTCCTAGCGGGAAATTTCACTCACGGGCAACGCCGGGTCTCTCAGCTAGTATATATATATATGTTAATTGGAAAAGAAATAAAAATAATTTTAGGCCCATTTTAATTCAAGTTTATTTTTTTAGAAGAATAGAGTATCAATGAAATAGTTTACTATGTAAAGAGATGGTGCAATGGGGGGGGGGGGGTGTCAGACAGGGTTTGGGACTGTTAAGAGGGATGTGGGATTTTTTATTCCCAGTCTGACATGTTAGAAACCGCTTTTAGCCAGGGATCCTCCTGCAGTAAAACAAAGAAGATGATTTTAGGATAAGGGTTGGTTAAAGGGTCAATGTGATGTGAAAACACAGTGTGCCAATGTCAGTGACATGTTTAATGGGTTAAATGGTCAGTCCCACATAGGAGCCATGTGACTTAAAGACAGTGACATGTTAAATGGGTTAAAACCAGTCTCTTCAACTGCTGATCAGGCCAAACAAGACCTGTTAAGGTCCTCAGCGACCAGACGGGCAAAACAAGGCCTGTGAATGTCCTTGAGGTGCCATTGAACTCTCATCTGCTTAAGCAACTAGTCGGAAATTAGCATCAGCAAAGTGGAATTCCTTCACATTAACGCACTTGTTAAGTTAAGGTAATGTAAATAAATATTGTACAGATGTTATAAATGTATATATATTATCATTTTCAATTTAATGGATTTAAGGGTCAGCAAAGTGTAATAATATCAGTAACATGTTTAAAGGCCAGTTCCACGTAAGACCAAAGTGACATTTAAGGTGTCACATCTTCATTTTTTTACCCCAATCTGACTCCTCTCAGCAATTTTTCATAATTGTACTCTGTAAACGTGCACAAACACGTTATGGTGTGTAAAAGTGATAAAAGCTCTCCACTGTACATTATGAAGCTGGACAGCGATACATGCAAGTTCTGGTGAGTAAGGTGACACAAACTCTCCACCGTACAGCTAAGAGAGAGCACATATGAGCACATGTAAAAATGGTAAGTTAAGACTTTAGGGGGTTCTGAATCCCTATGGATGCAATCGTCTGATACCACCGTGTTCAACGAGAGTTTGCACAGGCAAATCCGTTATTGTGGGGTATTGTCAATCTTTGAAAGACAGTCTCACTCATTGAAAGTCAATCCCATTCACTAAAAGGTAGTCTCGCTTATAAAAAGTTAGTAACACGGTCTCAAAGACTGTACCATTGGGTTCTATAGCTTAGTGGTTATCACACCTGTTTTACACGCAGACCTGTGTTCACATGGTCCTGGATTCAATCCACAATGAAAACACCTTTAACTCAACTTTTTGTTCTTTTACTTGACAGAATTGGAAGCAGGACTATTGATGAGGTCTGAATAGGATTTGTAAAATGGTATCACTACCTGCCTATGTCGTATCTATGCAAAGTCGTATCACCATCTCCCTATGTCTTACTTGGGAAATGACCTCTAGAACTGGACACTTAACACAGGACTCTAGATCAATTATGTGTAAAGTGGTATATAACCACCTTCCTTATGTCCCTTTGGAGATCTGACCTACAGAACTGAAATAAGGACTCTAGATAAGGTCTAAATATGACTCTTGATGAGGTCTGAATAGGATTTGTAAAGTGGTATCACTGCCTGCTATGTCATTTTTTTCAATTATGGTTCCACTGGGGATTGAATCCAGAACCTCTGTGTGTAAAGCAGGTGTGATAACCACATTGGAAAAGTCTCACAAGTTGAAAGACAATGGTTGTACAGCCCTAGCGGTCAATTGAATTTTTCACACCATCGGGTGGGGAAGTGCCATTGGGTTCCATAGTGTAGTGGTCATCACATCTGCTTTACACGCAGAAGGTCCTGGGTTCAATCCCCAGTGGAACCACCTTTAACGTAACTTTTTGTTCTTTTACTTGACAGAATTGGAAGCAGGTCTCTTCATGAGGTCTGAATAGGATTTGTAAAGTGGTATCACTGCCTGCTATGTCATTTTTTTCAATTATGGTTCCACTGGGGATTGAATCCAGAACCTCTGTGTGTAAAGCAGGTGTGATAACCACATTGGAAAAGTCTCACATGTTGAAAGACAATGGTTGTACAGCCATACCGGTCATTTAAATTTATAACACCATCGGGTGCTTTCGTCTAATAACACTGTGTTCACCAAGAGTCCTATTCACTAAAAGGTAGTCTTGCTTATGAGAAGTTAGTCACACAGTCTCGCTCATGACAAATGTGTCTTACTCATCGGAAAGATGTCTCACTTAATGCAAGGATCTCTCACTTATTGGGATGGTGATCTCACTCATTGGATGACAGGCCTTCTAGATTTGTGACTACCACAGCTGCTAGAGCATGCTAGATGAGGTCTGAATATGATCAGCAAAGTAGTATCACCATCTCCCTATGTCTTACTTGGGATATGACCTCTAGAACTGGACCCAGGACTCTAGATCAATTATGTGTAAAGTGGTATATAACCACCTTCCTTATGTCACTTTGGAGATGTGATCTACAGAACTGGAATCAGGACTCTAGATAAGGTCTAAATATGACTCTTGATGAGGTCTGAATAGGATTTGTAAAGTGGTATCAATACCTGCCTATGTCATTTTTTTCAATTATGGTTCCACTGGGGATTGAATCCAGAACATCTGTGTATAAAGCAGGTGTGATAACCACATTGGAAAAGTCAATTGAATTTTTCACACCATCGGGTGGACCAGTGCCATTGGGTTCTATAGTGTAGTGGTTATCACGTCTGCTTTACACGCAGAAGGTCCTGGGTTCGATCCCCAGTGGAACCACCATTAACCCAAATTTTTGTTCTTTTACTTGACAGAATTGGAAGCAGGTCTCTTCATGAGGTCTGAATAGGATTTGTAAAGTGGTATCACTGCCTGCTATGTCATTTTTTTCAATTATGGTTCCACTGGGGATTGAATCCAGAACCTCTGTGTGTAAAGCAGGTGTGATAACCACATTGGAAAAGTCTCACAAGTTGAAAGACAATGGTTGTACAGCCATAGCGGTCAATTGAATTTTTCACACCATCGGGTGGGGAAGTGCCATTGGGTTCCATAGTGTAGTGGTCATCACATCTGCTTTACACGCAGAAGGTCCTGGGTTCAATCCCCAGTGGAACCACCTTTAACTCAACTTTTTGTTCTTTTACTTGACAGAATTGGAAGCAGGTCTCTTCATGAGGTCTGAATAGGATTTGTAAAGTGGTATCACTGCCTGCTATGTCATTTTTTTCAATTATGGTTCCACTGGGGATTGAATCCAGAACCTCTGTGTGTAAAGCAGGTGTGATAACCACATTGGAAAAGTCTCACATGTTGAAAGACAATGGTTGTACAGCCATACCGGTCATTTCAATTTATAACACCATCGGGTGCTTTCGTCTAATAACACTGTGTTCACCAAGAGTCCTATTCACTAAAAGGTAGTCTTGCTTATGAGAAGTTAGTCACACAGTCTCGCTCATGACAAATGTGTCTTACTCATCGGAAAGATGTCTCACTTAATGCAAGGATCTCTCACTTATTGGGATGGTGATCTCACTCATTGGATGACAGGCCTTCTAGATCTGTGACTACCACAGCTGCTAGAGCATGCTAGATGAGGTCTGAATATGATCAGCAAAGTAGTATCACCATCTCCCTATGTCTTACTTGGGATATGACCTCTAGAACTGGACCCAGGACTCTAGATCAATTATGTGTAAAGTGGTATATAACCACCTTCCTTATGTCACTTTGGAGATGTGACCTACAGAACTGGAATCAGGAATCTAGATAAGGTCTAAATATGACTCTTGATGAGGTCTGAATAGGATTTGTAAAGTGGTATCACTACCTGCCTATGTAATTTTTTTCAATTATGGTTCCACTGGGGATTGAATCCAGAACCTCTGTGTGTAAAGCAGGTGTAATAACCACACTGGAAAAGTCTCACAAGTTGAAAGACAATGGTTTACAGCCATAGCGGTCAATTGAATTTTTCACAACCTCGGTTGCGAAAGTGCCATTGGGTTCCATAGTGTAGTGGTCATCACGTCTGCTTTACACGCAGAAGGTCCTGGGTTCGATCCCCAGTGGAACCACCTTTAACTCAACTTTTTGTTCTTTTACTTGACAGAATTGGAAGCAGGTCTCTTCATGAGGTCTGAATAGGATTTGTAAAGTGGTATCACTGCCTGCTATGTCATTTTTTTCAATTATGGTTCCACTGGGGATTGAATCCAGAACCTCTGTGTGTAAAGCAGGTGTGATAACCACATTGGAAAAGTCTCACAAGTTGAAAGACAATGGTTGTACAGCCATAGCGGTCAATTGAATTTTTCACACCATCGGGTGGGGAAGTGCCATTGGGTTCCATAGTGTAGTGGTCATCACATCTGCTTTACACGCAGAAGGTCCTGGGTTCAATCCCCAGTGGAACCACCTTTAACGTAACTTTTTGTTCTTTTACTTGACAGAATTGGAAGCAGGTCTCTTCATGAGGTCTGAATAGGATTTGTAAAGTGGTATCACTGCCTGCTATGTAATTTTTTTCAATTATGGTTCCACTGGGGATTGAATCCAGAACCTCTGTGTGTAAAGCAGGTGTGATAACCACATTGGAAAAGTCTCACATGTTGAAAGACAATGGTTGTACAGCCATAGCGGTCATTTGAATTTATCACACCATCGGGTGCTTTCGTCTAATAACACTGTGTTCACCAAGAGTCCTATTCACTAAAAGGTAGTCTTGCTTATGAGAAGTTAGTCACACAGTCTCGCTCATGACAAATGTGTCTTTCTCATCGGAAAGATGTCTCACTTAATGCAAGGATCTCTCACTTATTGGGATGGTGGTCTCACTCATTGGATGACAGGCCTTCTAGATCTGTGACAACCACAGCTGCTAGAGCATGCTAGATGAGGTCTGAATATGATCAGCAAAGTAGTATCACCATCTCCCTATGTCTTACTTGGGATATGACCTCTAGAACTGGACACAGGACTCTAGATCAATTATGTGTAAAGTGGTATATAACCACCTTCCTTATGTCCCTTTGGAGATGTGACCTACAGAACTGGAATCAGGACTCTAGATAAGGTCTAAATATGACTCTTGATGAGGTCTGTATAGGATTTGTAAAGTGGTATCACTACCTGCCTATGTCATTTTTTTCAATTATGGTTCCACTGGGGATTGAATTTAGAACCTCTGTGTGTAAAGCAGGTGTGATAACCACATTGGAAAAGTCACACATGTTGAAAGACAATGGTTGTACAGCCATAGCGGTCATTTCAATTTATCACACTATCGGGTGCTTTCGTCTAATAACACTGTGTTCACCAAGAGTCCTATTCCCTAAAAGGTAGTCTTGCTTATGAGAAGTTAGTCACACAGTCTCGCTCATGACAAATGTGTCTTACTCATCGGAAAGATGTCTCACTTAATGCAAGGATCTCTCACTTATTGGGATGGTGATCTCACTCATTGGATGACAGGCCTTCTAGATCTGTGACAACCACAGCTGCTAGAGCATGCTAGATGAGGTCTGAATATGATCAGCAAAGTAGTATCACCATCTCCCTATGTCTTACTTGGGATATGACCTCTAGAACTGGACACAGGACTCTAGATCAATTATGTGTAAAGTGGTATATAACCACCTTCCTTATGTCCCTTTGGAGATGTGACCTACAGAACTGGAATCAGGACTCTAGATAAGGTCTAAATATGACTCTTGATGAGGTCTGTATAGGATTTGTAAAGTGGTATTACTACCTGCCTATGTCATTTTTTTCAATTATGGTTCCACTGGGGATTGAATCCAGAACATCTGTGTGTAAAGCAGGTATGATATCCACATTGGAAAAGTCTCACAAGTTGAAAGACAATGGTTGTACAGCCATAGCGGTCAATTGAAATTTTCACACCATCGGGTGGGGAAGCGCCATTGGGTTCCATAGTGTAGTGGTCATCACATCTGCTTTACACGCAGAAGGTCCTGGGTTCAATCCCCAGTGGAACCACCTTTAACGTAAATTTTTGTTCTTTTACTTGACAGAATTGGAAGCAGGTCTCTTCATGAGGTCTGAATAGGATTTGTAAAGTGGTATCACTGCTTGCTATGTCATTTTTTTCAATTATGGTTCCACTGGGGATTGAATCCAGAACCTCTGTGTGTAAAGCAGGTGTGATAACCACATTGGAAAAGTCTCACATGTTGAAAGACAATGGTTGTACAGCCATACCGGTCATTTCAATTTATAACACCATCGGGTGCTTTCGTCTAATAACACTGTGTTCACCAAGAGTCCTATTCACTAAAAGGTAGTCTTGCTTATGAGAAGTTAGTCACACAGTCTCGCTCATGACAAATGTGTCTTACTCATCGGAAAGATGTCTCACTTAATGCAAGGATCTCTCACTTATTGGGATGGTGATCTCACTCATTGGATGACAGGCCTTCTAGATCTGTGACTACCACAGCTGCTAGAGCATGCTAGATGAGGTCTGAATATGATCAGCAAAGTAGTATCACCATCTCCCTATGTCTTACTTGGGATATGACCTCTAGAACTGGACACAGGACTCTAGATCAATTATGTGTAAAGTGGTATATAACCACCTTCCTTATGTCACTTTGGAGATGTGACCTACAGAACTGGAATCAGGAATCTAGATAAGGTCTAAATATGACTCTTGATGAGGTCTGTATAGGATTTGTAAAGTGGTATCACTACCTGCCTATGTCATTTTTTTCAATTATGGTTCCACTGGGGATTGAATCCAGAACCTCTGTGTGTAAAGCAGGTGTAATAACCACACTGGAAAAGTCTCACAAGTTGAAAGACAATGGTTTACAGCCATAGCGGTCAATTGAATTTTTCACAACCTTGGTTGCGAAAGTGCCATTGGGTTCCATAGTGTAGTGGTCATCACGTCTGCTTTACACGCAGAAGGTCCTGGGTTCGATCCCCAGTGGAACCACCTTTAACTCAACTTTTTGTTCTTTTACTTGACAGAATTGGAAGCAGGTCTCTTCATGAGGTCTGAATAGGATTTGTAAAGTGGTATCACTGCCTGCTATGTCATTTTTTTCAATTATGGTTCCACTGGGGATTGAATCCAGAACCTCTGTGTGTAAAGCAGGTGTGATAACCACATTGGAAAAGTCTCACATGTCGAAAGACAATGGTTGTACAGCCATACCGGTCATTTTAATTTATCACACCATCGGGTGCTTTCGTCTAATAACACTGTGTTCACCAAGAGTCCTATTCACTAAAAGGTAGTCTTGCTTATGAGAAGTTAGTCACACAGTCTCGCTCATGACAAATGTGTCTTACTCATCGGAAAGATGTCTCACTTAATGCAAGGATCTCTCACTTATTGGGATGGTGGTCTCACTCATTGGATGACAGGCCTTCTAGATTTGTGACAAGCACAGCTGCTAGAGCATGCTAGATGAGGTCTGAATATGATCAGCAAAGTAGTATCACCATCTCCCTATGTCTTACTTGGGATATGACCTCTAGAACTGGACACAGGACTCTAGATCAATTATGTGTAAAGTGGTATATAACCACCTTCCTTATGTCCCTTTGGAGATGTGACCTACAGAACTGGAATCAGGACTCTAGATAAGGTCTAAATATGACTCTTGATGAGGTCTGTATAGGATTTGTAAAGTGGTATCACTACCTGCCTATGTCATTTTTTTCAATTATGGTTCCACTGGGGATTGAATTTAGAACCTCTGTGTGTAAAGCAGGTGTGATAACCACATTGGAAAAGTCACACATGTTGAAAGACAATGGTTGTACAGCCATAGCGGTCATTTGAATTTATCACACTATCGGGTGCTTTCGTCTAATAACACTGTGTTCACCAAGAGTCCTATTCCCTAAAAGGTAGTCTTGCTTATGAGAAGTTAGTCACACAGTCTCGCTCATGACAAATGTGTCTTACTCATCGGAAAGATGTCTCACTTAATGCAAGGATCTCTCACTTATTGGGATGGTGATCTCACTCATTGGATGACAGGCCTTCTAGATCTGTGACAACCACAGCTGCTAGAGCATGCTAGATGAGGTCTGAATATGATCAGCAAAGTAGTATCACCATCTCCCTATGTCTTACTTGGGATATGACCTCTAGAACTGGACACAGGACTCTAGATCAATTATGTGTAAAGTGGTATATAACCACCTTCCTTATGTCCCTTTGGAGATGTGACCTACAGAACTGGAATCAGGACTCTAGATAAGGTCTAAATATGACTCTTGATGAGGTCTGTATAGGATTTGTAAAGTGGTATCACTACCTGCCTATGTCATTTTTTTCAATTATGGTTCCACTGGGGATTGAATCCAGAACATCTGTGTGTAAAGCAGGTATGATAACCACATTGGAAAAGTCTCACAAGTTGAAAGACAATGGTTGTACAGCCATAGCGGTCAATTGAATTTTTCACAACCTCGGGTGCGAAAGTGAAAGTGGGTTCCATAGTGTAGTGGTCATCATGTCTGCTTTACACGGAGAAGGTCCTGGGGTCGATCCCCAGTGGAACCACCTTTAACTCAACTTTTTGTTCTTTTACTTGACAGAATTGGAAGCAGGTCTCTTCATGAGGTCTGAATAGGATTTGTAAAGTGGTATCACTGCCTGCTATGTCATTTTTTTCAATTATGGTTCCACTGGGGATTGAATCCAGAACCTCTGTGTGTAAAGCAGGTGTGATAACCACATTGGAAAAGTCTCACAAGTTGAAAGACAATGGTTGTACAGCCATAGCGGTCAATTGAATTTTTCACACCATCGGGTGGGGAAGTGCCATTGGGTTCCATAGTGTAGTGGTCATCACATCTGCTTTACACGCAGAAGGTCCTGGGTTCAATCCCCAGTGGAACCACCTTTAACGTAACTTTTTGTTCTTTTACTTGACAGAATTGGAAGCAGGTCTCTTCATGAGGTCTGAATAGGATTTGTAAAGTGGTATCACTGTCTGCTATGTCATTTTTTTCAATTATGGTTCCACTGGGGATTGAATCCAGAACCTCTGTGTGTAAAGCAGGTGTGATAACCACATTGGAAAAGTCTCACATGTTGAAAGACAATGGTTGTACAGCCATACCGGTCATTTCAATTTATAACACCATCGGGTGCTTTCGTCTAATAACACTGTGTTCACCAAGAGTCCTATTCACTAAAAGGTAGTCTTGCTTATGAGAAGTTAGTCACACAGTCTCGCTCATGACAAATGTGTCTTACTCATCGGAAAGATGTCTCACTTAATGCAAGGATCTCTCACTTATTGGGATGGTGATCTCACTCATTGGATGACAGGCCTTCTAGATCTGTGACTACCACAGCTGCTAGAGCATGCTAGATGAGGTCTGAATATGATCAGCAAAGTAGTATCACCATCTCCCTATGTCTTACTTGGGATATGACCTCTAGAACTGGACACAGGACTCTAGATCAATTATGTGTAAAGTGGTATATAACCACCTTCCTTATGTCACTTTGGAGATGTGACCTACAGAACTGGAATCAGGAATCTAGATAAGGTCTAAATATGACTCTTGATGAGGTCTGAATAGGATTTGTAAAGTGGTATCACTACCTGCCTATGTCATTTTTTTCAATTATGGTTCCACTGGGGATTGAATCCAGAACCTCTGTGTGTAAAGCAGGTGTAATAACCACACTGGAAAAGTCTCACAAGTTGAAAGACAATGGTTTACAGCCATAGCGGTCAATTGAATTTTTCACAACCTCGGTTGCGAAAGTGCCATTGGGTTCCATAGTGTAGTGGTCATCACGTCTGCTTTACACGCAGAAGGTCCTGGGTTCGATCCCCAGTGGAACCACCTTTAACTCAACTTTTTGTTCTTTTACTTGACAGAATTGGAAGCAGGTCTCTTCATGAGGTCTGAATAGGATTTGTAAAGTGGTATCACTGCCTGCTATGTCATTTTTTTCAATTATGGTTCCACTGGGGATTGAATCCAGAACCTCTGTGTGTAAAGCAGGTGTGATAACCACATTGGAAAAGTCTCACATGTTGAAAGACAATGGTTGTACAGCCATACCGGTCATTTTAATTTATCACACCATCGGGTGCTTTCGTCTAATAACACTGTGTTCACCAAGAGTCCTATTCACTAAAAGGTAGTCTTGCTTATGAGAAGTTAGTCACACAGTCTCGCTCATGACAAATGTGTCTTACTCATCGGAAAGATGTCTCACTTAATGCAAGGATCTCTCACTTATTGGGATGGTGGTCTCACTCATTGGATGACAGGCCTTCTAGATTTGTGACAAGCACAGCTGCTAGAGCATGCTAGATGAGGTCTGAATATGATCAGCAAAGTAGTATCACCATCTCCCTATGTCTTACTTGGGATATGACCTCTAGAACTGGACACAGGACTCTAGATCAATTATGTGTAAAGTGGTATATAACCACCTTCCTTATGTCCCTTTGGAGATGTGACCTACAGAACTGGAATCAGGACTCTAGATAAGGTCTAAATATGACTCTTGATGAGGTCTGTATAGGATTTGTAAAGTGGTATCACTACCTGCCTATGTCATTTTTTTCAATTATGGTTCCACTGGGGATTGAATTTAGAACCTCTGTGTGTAAAGCAGGTGTGATAACCACATTGGAAAAGTCACACATGTTGAAAGACAATGGTTGTACAGCCATAGCGGTCATTTGAATTTATCACACTATCGGGTGCTTTCGTCTAATAACACTGTGTTCACCAAGAGTCCTATTCCCTAAAAGGTAGTCTTGCTTATGAGAAGTTAGTCACACAGTCTCGCTCATGACAAATGTGTCTTACTCATCGGAAAGATGTCTCACTTAATGCAAGGATCTCTCACTTATTGGGATGGTGATCTCACTCATTGGATGACAGGCCTTCTAGATCTGTGACAACCACAGCTGCTAGAGCATGCTAGATGAGGTCTGAATATGATCAGCAAAGTAGTATCACCATCTCCCTATGTCTTACTTGGGATATGACCTCTAGAACTGGACACAGGACTCTAGATCAATTATGTGTAAAGTGGTATATAACCACCTTCCTTATGTCCCTTTGGAGATGTGACCTACAGAACTGGAATCAGGACTCTAGATAAGGTCTAAATATGACTCTTGATGAGGTCTGTATAGGATTTGTAAAGTGGTATCACTACCTGCCTATGTCATTTTTTTCAATTATGGTTCCACTGGGGATTGAATCCAGAACATCTGTGTGTAAAGCAGGTATGATAACCACATTGGAAAAGTCTCACAAGTTGAAAGACAATGGTTGTACAGCCATAGCGGTCAATTGAATTTTTCACAACCTCGGGTGCGAAAGTGAAAGTGGGTTCCATAGTGTAGTGGTCATCATGTCTGCTTTACACGGAGAAGGTCCTGGGGTCGATCCCCAGTGGAACCACCTTTAACTCAACTTTTTGTTCTTTTACTTGACAGAATTGGAAGCAGGTCTCTTCATGAGGTCTGAATAGGATTTGTAAAGTGGTATCACTGCCTGCTATGTCATTTTTTTCAATTATGGTTCCACTGGGGATTGAATCCAGAACCTCTGTGTGTAAAGCAGGTGTGATAACCACATTGGAAAAGTCTCACAAGTTGAAAGACAATGGTTGTACAGCCATAGCGGTCAATTGAATTTTTCACAACCTCGGTTGCGAAAGTGCCATTGGGTTCCATAGTGTAGTGGTCATCACGTCTGCTTTACACGCAGAAGGTCCTGGGTTCGATCCCCAGTGGAACCACCTTTAACTCAACTTTTTGTTCTTTTACTTGACAGAATTGGAAGCAGGTCTCTTCATGAGGTCTGAATAGGATTTGTAAAGTGGTATCACTGCCTGCTATGTCATTTTTTTCAATTATGGTTCCACTGGGGATTGAATCCAGAACCTCTGTGTGTAAAGCAGGTGTGATAACCACATTGGAAAAGTCTCACATGTTGAAAGACAATGGTTGTACAGCCATACCGGTCATTTTAATTTATCACACCATCGGGTGCTTTCGTCTAATAACACTGTGTTCACCAAGAGTCCTATTCACTAAAAGGTAGTCTTGCTTATGAGAAGTTAGTCACACAGTCTCGCTCATGACAAATGTGTCTTACTCATCGGAAAGATGTCTCACTTAATGCAAGGATCTCTCACTTATTGGGATGGTGGTCTCACTCATTGGATGACAGGCCTTCTAGATTTGTGACAACCACAGCTGCTAGAGCATGCTAGATGAGGTCTGAATATGATCAGCAAAGTAGTATCACCATCTCCCTATGTCTTACTTGGGATATGACCTCTAGAACTGGACACAGGACTCTAGATCAATTATGTGTAAAGTGGTATATAACCACCTTCCTTATGTCCCTTTGGAGATGTGACCTACAGAACTGGAATCAGGACTCTAGATAAGGTCTAAATATGACTCTTGATGAGGTCTGTATAGGATTTGTAAAGTGGTAACACTACCTGCCTATGTCATTTTTTTCAATTATGGTTCCACTGGGGATTGAATTTAGAACCTCTGTGTGTAAAGCAGGTGTGATAACCACATTGGAAAAGTCACACATGTTGAAAGACAATGGTTGTACAGCCATAGCGGTCATTTGAATTTATCACACTATCGGGTGCTTTCGTCTAATAACACTGTGTTCACCAAGAGTCCTATTCCCTAAAAGGTAGTCTTGCTTATGAGAAGTTAGTCACACAGTCTCGCTCATGACAAATGTGTCTTACTCATCGGAAAGATGTCTCACTTAATGCAAGGATCTCTCACTTATTGGGATGGTGATCTCACTCATTGGATGACAGGCCTTCTAGATCTGTGACAACCACAGCTGCTAGAGCATGCTAGATGAGGTCTGAATATGATCAGCAAAGTAGTATCACCATCTCCCTATGTCTTACTTGGGATATGACCTCTAGAACTGGACACAGGACTCTAGATCAATTATGTGTAAAGTGGTATATAACCACCTTCCTTATGTCCCTTTGGAGATGTGACCTACAGAACTGGAATCAGGACTCTAGATAAGGTCTAAATATGACTCTTGATGAGGTCTGTATAGGATTTGTAAAGTGGTATCACTACCTGCCTATGTCATTTTTTTCAATTATGGTTCCACTGGGGATTGAATCCAGAACATCTGTGTGTAAAGCAGGTATGATAACCACATTGGAAAAGTCAATTGAATTTTTCACACCATCGCGTGGACCAGTGCCATTGGGTTCCATAGTGTAGTGGTTATCACGTCTGCTTTACACGCAGAAGGTCCTGGGTTCGATCCCCAGTGGAACCACCTTTAACGTAACTTTTTGTTCTTTTACTTGACAGAATTGGAAGCAGGTCTCTTCATGAGGTCTGAATAGGATTTGTAAAGTGGTATCACTGCCTGCTATGTCATTTTTTTCAATTATGGTTCCACTGGGGATTGAATCCAGAACCTCTGTGTGTAAAGCAGGTGTGATAACCACATTGGAAAAGTCTCACATGTTGAAAGACAATGGTTGTACAGCCATACCGGTCATTTTAATTTATCACACCATTGGGTGCTTTCGTCTAATAACAGTGTTCACCAAGAGTCCTATTCACTAAAAGGTAGTCTTGCTTATGAGAAGTTAGTTACACACTCTCGCTCATGACAAATGTGTCTTACTCATCGGAAAGATGTCTCACTTAATGCAAGGATCTCTCACTTATTGGGATGGTGATCTCACTCATTGGATGACAGGCCTTCTAGATCTGTGACAACCACAGCTGCTAGAGCATGCTAGATGAGGTCTGAATATGATCAGCAAAGTAGTATCACCATCTCCCTATGTCTTACTTGGGATATGACCTCTAGAACTGGACACAGGACTCTAGATCAATTATGTGTAAAGTGGTATATAACCCCCCAGTCAATCCCCAGTGGAACCATAATTTAAAAAAATGACATAGCAGGCAGTGATACCACTTTACAAATCCTATTCAGACCTCATGAAGAGACCTGCTTCCAATTCTGTCAAGTAAAAGAACAAAAATTTGGGTTAAAGGTGGTTCTACTGGGGATCGAACCCAGGACCTTCTGCGTGTAAAGCAGACGTGATAACCACTAAACTATGGAAACCAATGGCACTGGTCCACCTGATGGTGTGAAAAATTCAATTGACTTTTCCAATGTGGTTATCACACCTGCTTTATACACAGATGTTCTGGATTCAATCCCCAGTGGAACCATAATTGAAAAAAATGACATAGGCAGGTAGTGATACCACTTTACAAATCCTATTCAGACCTCATCAAGAGTCATATTTAGACTTTATCTAGAGTCCTGATTCCAGTTCTGTAGGTCACATCTCCAAAGGGACATAAGGAAGGTGGTTATATACCACTTTACACATAATTGATCTAGAGTCCTGTGTCCAGTTCTAGAGGTCATATCCCAAGTAAGACATAGGGAGATGGTGATACTACTTTGCTGATCATATTCAGACCTCATCTAGCATGCTCTAGCAGCTGTGGTTGTCACAGATCTAGAAGGCCTGTCATCCAATGAGTGAGACCACCATCCCAATAAGTGAGAGATCCTTGCATTAAGTGAGACATCTTTCCGATGAGTAAGACACATTTGTCATGAGCGAGACTGTGTGACTAACTTCTCATAAGCAAGACTACCTTTTAGTGAATAGGACTCTTGGTGAACACAGTGTTATTAGACGAAAGCACCCGATGGTGTGATAAATTCAAATGACCGCTATGGCTGTACAACCATTGTCTTTCAACATGTGAGACTTTTCCAATGTGGTTATCACACCTGCGTTACACACAGAGGTTCTGGATTCAATCCCCAGTGGAACCATAATTTTAAAAAATGACATAGCAGGTAGTGATACCACTTTACAAATCCTATTCAGACCTCATGAAGAGACCTGCTTCCAATTCTGTCAAGTAAAAGAACAAAAAGTTGAGTTAAAGGTGGTTCCACTGGGGATCGAACCCAGGACCTTCTGCGTGTAAAGCAGACGTGATAACCACTAAACTATGGAACCCAATGGCACTGGTCCACCTGATAGTGTGAAAAATTCAATTGACTTTTCCAATGTGGTTATCACACCTGCTTTATACACAGATGTTCTGGATTCAATCCCCAGTGGAACCATAATTGAAAAAAATGACATAGGCAGGTAGTGATACCACTTTACAAATCCTATTCAGACCTCATCAAGAGTCATATTTAGACTTTATCTAGAGTCCTGATTCCAGTTCTGTAGGTCACATCTCCAAAGGGACATAAGGAAGGTGGTTATATACCACTTTACACATAATTGATCTAGAGTCCTGTGTCCAGTTCTAGAGGTCATATCCCAAGTAAGACATAGGGAGATGGTGATACTACTTTGCTGATCATATTCAGACCTCATCTAGCATGCTCTAGCAGCTGTGGTTGTCACAGATCTAGAAGGCCTGTCATCCAATGAGTGAGACCACCATCCCAATAAGTGAGAGATCCTTGCATTAAGTGAGACATCTTTCCGATGAGTAAGACACATTTGTCATGAGCGAGACTGTGTGACTAACTTCTCATAAGCAAGACTACCTTTTAGTGAATAGGACTCTTGGTGAACACAGTGTTATTAGACGAAAGCACCCGATGGTGTGATAAATTCAAATGACCGCTATGGCTGTACAACCATTGTCTTTCAACATGTGAGACTTTTCCAATGTGGTTATCACACCTGCGTTACACACAGAGGTTCTGGATTCAATCCCCAGTGGAACCATAATTTTAAAAAATGACATAGCAGGTAGTGATACCACTTTACAAATCCTATTCAGACCTCATGAAGAGACCTGCTTCCAATTCTGTCAAGTAAAAGAACAAAAAGTTGAGTTAAAGGTGGTTCCACTGGGGATCGAACCCAGGACCTTCTGCATGTAAAGCAGACGTGATAACCACTACACTATGGAACCCAATGGCACTGGTCCACCCGATGGTGTAGTAGTTATCACGTCTGCTTTACACGCAGAAGGTCCTGGGTTCGATCCCCAGTGGAACCACCTTTAACTCAACTTTTTGTTCTTTTACTTGACAGAATTGGAAGCAGGTCTCTTCATGAGGTCTGAATAGGATTTGTAAAGTGGTATCACTACCTGCTATGTCATTTTTTTAAATTATGGTTCCACTGGGG
Source organism: Ascaphus truei (assembly GCF_040206685.1). Taxonomy (NCBI): domain Eukaryota; kingdom Metazoa; phylum Chordata; class Amphibia; order Anura; family Ascaphidae; genus Ascaphus; species Ascaphus truei. The sequence continues at coordinate 37,250 of NW_027457337.1, forward strand.
ATTGAATCCAGAACCTCTGTGTGTAACGCAGGTGTGATAACCACATTGGAAAAGTCTCACATGTTGAAAGACAATGGTTGTACAGCCATAGCGGTCATTTGAATTTATCACACCATCGGGTGCTTTCGTCTAATAACACTGTGTTCACCAAGAGTCCTATTCACTAAAAGGTAGTCTTGCTTATGAGAAGTTAGTCACACAGTCTCGCTCATGACAAATGTGTCTTACTCATCGGAAAGATGTCTCACTTAATGCAAGGATCTCTCACTTATTGGGATGGTGATCTCACTCATTGGATGACAGGCCTTCTAGATCTGTGACTACCACAGCTGCTAGAGCATGCTAGATGAGGTCTGAATATGATCAGCAAAGTAGTATCACCATCTCCCTATGTCTTACTTGGGATATGACCTCTAGAACTGGACCCAGGACTCTAGATCAATTATGTGTAAAGTGGTATATAACCACCTTCCTTATGTCACTTTGGAGATGTGACCTACAGAACTGGAATCAGGAATCTAGATAAGGTCTAAATATGACTCTTGATGAGGTCTGAATAGGATTTGTAAAGTGGTATCACTACCTGCCTATGTAATTTTTTTCAATTATGGTTCCACTGGGGATTGAATCCAGAACCTCTGTGTGTAAAGCAGGTGTAATAACCACACTGGAAAAGTCTCACAAGTTGAAAGACAATGGTTTACAGCCATAGCGGTCAATTGAATTTTTCACAACCTTGGTTGCGAAAGTGCCATTGGGTTCCATAGTGTAGTGGTCATCACGTCTGCTTTACACGCAGAAGGTCCTGGGTTCGATCCCCAGTGGAACCACCTTTAACTCAACTTTTTGTTCTTTTACTTGACAGAATTGGAAGCAGGTCTCTTCATGAGGTCTGAATAGGATTTGTAAAGTGGTATCACTGCCTGCTATGTCATTTTTTTCAATTATGGTTCCACTGGGGATTGAATCCAGAACCTCTGTGTGTAAAGCAGGTGTGATAACCACATTGGAAAAGTCTCACATGTTGAAAGACAATGGTTGTACAGCCATAGCGGTCATTTGAATTTATCACACCATCGGGTGCTTTCGTCTAATAACACTGTGTTCACCAAGAGTCCTATTCACTAAAAGGTAGTCTTGCTTATGAGAAGTTAGTCACACAGTCTCGCTCATGACAAATGTGTCTTACTCATCGGAAAGATGTCTCACTTAATGCAAGGATCTCTCACTTATTGGGATGGTGGTCTCACTCATTGGATGACAGGCCTTCTAGATCTGTGACTACCACAGCTGCTAGAGCATGCTAGATGAGGTCTGAATATGATCAGCAAAGTAGTATCACCATCTCCCTATGTCTTACTTGGGATATGACCTCTAGAACTGGACACAGGACTCTAGATCAATTATGTGTAAAGTGGTATATAACCACCTTCCTTATGTCACTTTGGAGATGTGACCTACAGAACTGGAATCAGGAATCTAGATAAGGTCTAAATATGACTCTTGATGAGGTCTGAATAGGATTTGTAAAGTGGTATCACTACCTGCCTATGTCATTTTTTTCAATTATGGTTCCACTGGGGATTGAATCCAGAATATCTGTGTGTAAAGCAGGTATGATAACCACATTGGAAAAGTCTCACAAGTTGAAAGACAATGGTTGTACAGCCATAGCGGTCAATTGAATTTTTCAAAACCTCGGGTGCAAAAGTGCCAGTGGGTTCCATAGTGTAGTGGTCATCATGTCTGCTTTACACGGAGAAGGTCCTGGGGTCGATCCCCAGTGGAACCACCTTTAACTCAACTTTTTGTTCTTTTACTTGACAGAATTGGAAGCAGGTCTCTTCATGAGGTCTGAATAGGATTTGTAAAGTGGTATCACTGCCTGCTATGTCATTTTTTTCAATTATGGTTCCACTGGGGATTGAATCCAGAACCTCTGTGTGTAAAGCAGGTGTGATAACCACATTGGAAAAGTCTCACAAGTTGAAAGACAATGGTTGTACAGCCATAGCGGTCAATTGAATTTTTCACACCATCGGGTGGGGAAGTGCCATTGGGTTCCATAGTGTAGTGGTCATCACATCTGCTTTACACGCAGAAGGTCCTGGGTTCAATCCCCAGTGGAACCACCTTTAACGTAACTTTTTGTTCTTTTACTTGACAGAATTGGAAGCAGGTCTCTTCATGAGGTCTGAATAGGATTTGTAAAGTGGTATCACTGCCTGCTATGTAATTTTTTTCAATTATGGTTCCACTGGGGATTGAATCCAGAACCTCTGTGTGTAAAGCAGGTGTGATAACCACATTGGAAAAGTCTCACATGTTGAAAGACAATGGTTGTACAGCCATAGCGGTCATTTGAATTTATCACACCATCGGGTGCTTTCGTCTAATAACACTGTGTTCACCAAGAGTCCTATTCACTAAAAGGTAGTCTTGCTTATGAGAAGTTAGTCACACAGTCTCGCTCATGACAAATGTGTCTTTCTCATCGGAAAGATGTCTCACTTAATGCAAGGATCTCTCACTTATTGGGATGGTGGTCTCACTCATTGGATGACAGGCCTTCTAGATCTGTGACAACCACAGCTGCTAGAGCATGCTAGATGAGGTCTGAATATGATCAGCAAAGTAGTATCACCATCTCCCTATGTCTTACTTGGGATATGACCTCTAGAACTGGACACAGGACTCTAGATCAATTATGTGTAAAGTGGTATATAACCACCTTCCTTATGTCCCTTTGGAGATGTGACCTACAGAACTGGAATCAGGACTCTAGATAAGGTCTAAATATGACTCTTGATGAGGTCTGTATAGGATTTGTAAAGTTGTATCACTACCTGCCTATGTCATTTTTTTCAATTATGGTTCCACTGGGGATTGAATCCAGAACATCTGTGTGTAAAGCAGGTATGATAACCACATTGGAAAAGTCTCACAAGTTGAAAGACAATGGTTGTACAGCCATAGCGGTCAATTGAATTTTTCACAACCTCGGGTGCGAAAGTGAAAGTGGGTTCCATAGTGTAGTGGTCATCATGTCTGCTTTACACGGAGAAGGTCCTGGGGTCGATCCCCAGTGGAACCACCTTTAACTCAACTTTTTGTTCTTTTACTTGACAGAATTGGAAGCAGGTCTCTTCATGAGGTCTGAATAGGATTTGTAAAGTGGTATCACTGCCTGCTATGTCATTTTTTTCAATTATGGTTCCACTGGGGATTGAATCCAGAACCTCTGTGTGTAAAGCAGGTGTGATAACCACATTGGAAAAGTCTCACAAGTTGAAAGACAATGGTTGTACAGCCATAGCGGTCAATTGAATTTTTCACACCATCGGGTGGGGAAGTGCCATTGGGTTCCATAGTGTAGTGGTCATCACATCTGCTTTACACGCAGAAGGTCCTGGGTTCAATCCCCAGTGGAACCACCTTTAACATAACTTTTTGTTCTTTTACTTGACAGAATTGGAAGCAGGTCTCTTCATGAGGTCTGAATAGGATTTGTAAAGTGGTATCACTGCCTGCTATGTCATTTTTTTCAATTATGGTTCCACTGGGGATTGAATCCAGAACCTCTGTGTGTAAAGCAGGTGTGATAACCACATTGGAAAAGTCTCACATGTTGAAAGACAATGGTTGTACAGCCATACCGGTCATTTCAATTTATAACACCATCGGGTGCTTTCGTCTAATAACACTGTGTTCACCAAGAGTCCTATTCACTAAAAGGTAGTCTTGCTTATGAGAAGTTAGTCACACAGTCTCGCTCATGACAAATGTGTCTTACTCATCGGAAAGATGTCTCACTTAATGCAAGGATCTCTCACTTATTGGGATGGTGATCTCACTCATTGGATGACAGGCCTTCTAGATCTGTGACAACCACAGCTGCTAGAGCATGCTAGATGAGGTCTGAATATGATCAGCAAAGTAGTATCACCATCTCCCTATGTCTTACTTGGGATATGACCTCTAGAACTGGACACAGGACTCTAGATCAATTATGTGTAAAGTGGTATATAACCCCCCAGTCAATCCCCAGTGGAACCATAATTTAAAAAAATGACATAGCAGGCAGTGATACCACTTTACAAATCCTATTCAGACCTCATGAAGAGACCTGCTTCCAATTCTGTCAAGTAAAAGAACAAAAATTTGGGTTAAAGGTGGTTCTACTGGGGATCGAACCCAGGACCTTCTGCGTGTAAAGCAGACGTGATAACCACTAAACTATGGAAACCAATGGCACTGGTCCACCTGATGGTGTGAAAAATTCAATTGACTTTTCCAATGTGGTTATCACACCTGCTTTATACACAGATGTTCTGGATTCAATCCCCAGTGGAACCATAATTGAAAAAAATGACATAGGCAGGTAGTGATACCACTTTACAAATCCTATTCAGACCTCATCAAGAGTCATATTTAGACTTTATCTAGAGTCCTGATTCCAGTTCTGTAGGTCACATCTCCAAAGGGACATAAGGAAGGTGGTTATATACCACTTTACACATAATTGATCTAGAGTCCTGTGTCCAGTTCTAGAGGTCATATCCCAAGTAAGACATAGGGAGATGGTGATACTACTTTGCTGATCATATTCAGACCTCATCTAGCATGCTCTAGCAGCTGTGGTTGTCACAGATCTAGAAGGCCTGTCATCCAATGAGTGAGACCACCATCCCAATAAGTGAGAGATCCTTGCATTAAGTGAGACATCTTTCCGATGAGTAAGACACATTTGTCATGAGCGAGACTGTGTGACTAACTTCTCATAAGCAAGACTACCTTTTAGTGAATAGGACTCTTGGTGAACACAGTGTTATTAGACGAAAGCACCCGATGGTGTGATAAATTCAAATGACCGCTATGGCTGTACAACCATTGTCTTTCAACATGTGAGACTTTTCCAATGTGGTTATCACACCTGCGTTACACACAGAGGTTCTGGATTCAATCCCCAGTGGAACCATAATTTTAAAAAATGACATAGCAGGTAGTGATACCACTTTACAAATCCTATTCAGACCTCATGAAGAGACCTGCTTCCAATTCTGTCAAGTAAAAGAACAAAAAGTTGAGTTAAAGGTGGTTCCACTGGGGATCGAACCCAGGACCTTCTGCGTGTAAAGCAGACGTGATAACCACTAAACTATGGAACCCAATGGCACTGGTCCACCTGATAGTGTGAAAAATTCAATTGACTTTTCCAATGTGGTTATCACACCTGCTTTATACACAGATGTTCTGGATTCAATCCCCAGTGGAACCATAATTGAAAAAAATGACATAGGCAGGTAGTGATACCACTTTACAAATCCTATTCAGACCTCATCAAGAGTCATATTTAGACTTTATCTAGAGTCCTGATTCCAGTTCTGTAGGTCACATCTCCAAAGGGACATAAGGAAGGTGGTTATATACCACTTTACACATAATTGATCTAGAGTCCTGTGTCCAGTTCTAGAGGTCATATCCCAAGTAAGACATAGGGAGATGGTGATACTACTTTGCTGATCATATTCAGACCTCATCTAGCATGCTCTAGCAGCTGTGGTTGTCACAGATCTAGAAGGCCTGTCATCCAATGAGTGAGACCACCATCCCAATAAGTGAGAGATCCTTGCATTAAGTGAGACATCTTTCCGATGAGTAAGACACATTTGTCATGAGCGAGACTGTGTGACTAACTTCTCATAAGCAAGACTACCTTTTAGTGAATAGGACTCTTGGTGAACACAGTGTTATTAGACGAAAGCACCCGATGGTGTGATAAATTCAAATGACCGCTATGGCTGTACAACCATTGTCTTTCAACATGTGAGACTTTTCCAATGTGGTTATCACACCTGCGTTACACACAGAGGTTCTGGATTCAATCCCCAGTGGAACCATAATTTTAAAAAATGACATAGCAGGTAGTGATACCACTTTACAAATCCTATTCAGACCTCATGAAGAGACCTGCTTCCAATTCTGTCAAGTAAAAGAACAAAAAGTTGAGTTAAAGGTGGTTCCACTGGGGATCGAACCCAGGACCTTCTGCATGTAAAGCAGACGTGATAACCACTACACTATGGAACCCAATGGCACTGGTCACCCGATGGTGTAGTAGTTATCACGTCTGCTTTACACGCAGAAGGTCCTGGGTTCGATCCCCAGTGGAACCACCTTTAACTCAACTTTTTGTTCTTTTACTTGACAGAATTGGAAGCAGGTCTCTTCATGAGGTCTGAATAGGATTTGTAAAGTGGTATCACTACCTGCTATGTCATTTTTTTAAATTATGGTTCCACTGGGGATTGAATCCAGAACCTCTGTGTGTAACGCAGGTGTGATAACCACATTGGAAAAGTCTCACATGTTGAAAGACAATGGTTGTACAGCCATAGCGGTCATTTGAATTTATCACACCATCGGGTGCTTTCGTCTAATAACACTGTGTTCACCAAGAGTCCTATTCACTAAAAGGTAGTCTTGCTTATGAGAAGTTAGTCACACAGTCTCGCTCATGACAAATGTGTCTTACTCATCGGAAAGATGTCTCACTTAATGCAAGGATCTCTCACTTATTGGGATGGTGATCTCACTCATTGGATGACAGGCCTTCTAGATCTGTGACTACCACAGCTGCTAGAGCATGCTAGATGAGGTCTGAATATGATCAGCAAAGTAGTATCACCATCTCCCTATGTCTTACTTGGGATATGACCTCTAGAACTGGACCCAGGACTCTAGATCAATTATGTGTAAAGTGGTATATAACCACCTTCCTTATGTCACTTTGGAGATGTGACCTACAGAACTGGAATCAGGAATCTAGATAAGGTCTAAATATGACTCTTGATGAGGTCTGAATAGGATTTGTAAAGTGGTATCACTACCTGCCTATGTAATTTTTTTCAATTATGGTTCCACTGGGGATTGAATCCAGAACCTCTGTGTGTAAAGCAGGTGTAATAACCACACTGGAAAAGTCTCACAAGTTGAAAGACAATGGTTTACAGCCATAGCGGTCAATTGAATTTTTCACAACCTTGGTTGCGAAAGTGCCATTGGGTTCCATAGTGTAGTGGTCATCACGTCTGCTTTACACGCAGAAGGTCCTGGGTTCGATCCCCAGTGGAACCACCTTTAACTCAACTTTTTGTTCTTTTACTTGACAGAATTGGAAGCAGGTCTCTTCATGAGGTCTGAATAGGATTTGTAAAGTGGTATCACTGCCTGCTATGTCATTTTTTTCAATTATGGTTCCACTGGGGATTGAATCCAGAACCTCTGTGTGTAAAGCAGGTGTGATAACCACATTGGAAAAGTCTCACATGTTGAAAGACAATGGTTGTACAGCCATAGCGGTCATTTGAATTTATCACACCATCGGGTGCTTTCGTCTAATAACACTGTGTTCACCAAGAGTCCTATTCACTAAAAGGTAGTCTTGCTTATGAGAAGTTAGTCACACAGTCTCGCTCATGACAAATGTGTCTTACTCATCGGAAAGATGTCTCACTTAATGCAAGGATCTCTCACTTATTGGGATGGTGGTCTCACTCATTGGATGACAGGCCTTCTAGATCTGTGACTACCACAGCTGCTAGAGCATGCTAGATGAGGTCTGAATATGATCAGCAAAGTAGTATCACCATCTCCCTATGTCTTACTTGGGATATGACCTCTAGAACTGGACACAGGACTCTAGATCAATTATGTGTAAAGTGGTATATAACCACCTTCCTTATGTCACTTTGGAGATGTGACCTACAGAACTGGAATCAGGAATCTAGATAAGGTCTAAATATGACTCTTGATGAGGTCTGAATAGGATTTGTAAAGTGGTATCACTACCTGCCTATGTCATTTTTTTCAATTATGGTTCCACTGGGGATTGAATCCAGAATATCTGTGTGTAAAGCAGGTATGATAACCACATTGGAAAAGTCTCACAAGTTGAAAGACAATGGTTGTACAGCCATAGCGGTCAATTGAATTTTTCAAAACCTCGGGTGCAAAAGTGCCAGTGGGTTCCATAGTGTAGTGGTCATCATGTCTGCTTTACACGGAGAAGGTCCTGGGGTCGATCCCCAGTGGAACCACCTTTAACTCAACTTTTTGTTCTTTTACTTGACAGAATTGGAAGCAGGTCTCTTCATGAGGTCTGAATAGGATTTGTAAAGTGGTATCACTGCCTGCTATGTCATTTTTTTCAATTATGGTTCCACTGGGGATTGAATCCAGAACCTCTGTGTGTAAAGCAGGTGTGATAACCACATTGGAAAAGTCTCACAAGTTGAAAGACAATGGTTGTACAGCCATAGCGGTCAATTGAATTTTTCACACCATCGGGTGGGGAAGTGCCATTGGGTTCCATAGTGTAGTGGTCATCACATCTGCTTTACACGCAGAAGGTCCTGGGTTCAATCCCCAGTGGAACCACCTTTAACGTAACTTTTTGTTCTTTTACTTGACAGAATTGGAAGCAGGTCTCTTCATGAGGTCTGAATAGGATTTGTAAAGTGGTATCACTGCCTGCTATGTAATTTTTTTCAATTATGGTTCCACTGGGGATTGAATCCAGAACCTCTGTGTGTAAAGCAGGTGTGATAACCACATTGGAAAAGTCTCACATGTTGAAAGACAATGGTTGTACAGCCATAGCGGTCATTTGAATTTATCACACCATCGGGTGCTTTCGTCTAATAACACTGTGTTCACCAAGAGTCCTATTCACTAAAAGGTAGTCTTGCTTATGAGAAGTTAGTCACACAGTCTCGCTCATGACAAATGTGTCTTTCTCATCGGAAAGATGTCTCACTTAATGCAAGGATCTCTCACTTATTGGGATGGTGGTCTCACTCATTGGATGACAGGCCTTCTAGATCTGTGACAACCACAGCTGCTAGAGCATGCTAGATGAGGTCTGAATATGATCAGCAAAGTAGTATCACCATCTCCCTATGTCTTACTTGGGATATGACCTCTAGAACTGGACACAGGACTCTAGATCAATTATGTGTAAAGTGGTATATAACCACCTTCCTTATGTCCCTTTGGAGATGTGACCTACAGAACTGGAATCAGGACTCTAGATAAGGTCTAAATATGACTCTTGATGAGGTCTGTATAGGATTTGTAAAGTTGTATCACTACCTGCCTATGTCATTTTTTTCAATTATGGTTCCACTGGGGATTGAATCCAGAACATCTGTGTGTAAAGCAGGTATGATAACCACATTGGAAAAGTCTCACAAGTTGAAAGACAATGGTTGTACAGCCATAGCGGTCAATTGAATTTTTCACAACCTCGGGTGCGAAAGTGAAAGTGGGTTCCATAGTGTAGTGGTCATCATGTCTGCTTTACACGGAGAAGGTCCTGGGGTCGATCCCCAGTGGAACCACCTTTAACTCAACTTTTTGTTCTTTTACTTGACAGAATTGGAAGCAGGTCTCTTCATGAGGTCTGAATAGGATTTGTAAAGTGGTATCACTGCCTGCTATGTCATTTTTTTCAATTATGGTTCCACTGGGGATTGAATCCAGAACCTCTGTGTGTAAAGCAGGTGTGATAACCACATTGGAAAAGTCTCACAAGTTGAAAGACAATGGTTGTACAGCCATAGCGGTCAATTGAATTTTTCACACCATCGGGTGGGGAAGTGCCATTGGGTTCCATAGTGTAGTGGTCATCACATCTGCTTTACACGCAGAAGGTCCTGGGTTCAATCCCCAGTGGAACCACCTTTAACGTAACTTTTTGTTCTTTTACTTGACAGAATTGGAAGCAGGTCTCTTCATGAGGTCTGAATAGGATTTGTAAAGTGGTATCACTGCCTGCTATGTCATTTTTTTCAATTATGGTTCCACTGGGGATTGAATCCAGAACCTCTGTGTGTAAAGCAGGTGTGATAACCACATTGGAAAAGTCTCACATGTTGAAAGACAATGGTTGTACAGCCATACCGGTCATTTCAATTTAAAACACCATCGGGTGCTTTCGTCTAATAACACTGTGTTCACCAAGAGTCCTATTCACTAAAAGGTAGTCTTGCTTATGAGAAGTTAGTCACACAGTCTCGCTCATGACAAATGTGTCTTACTCATCGGAAAGATGTCTCACTTAATGCAAGGATCTCTCACTTATTGGGATGGTGATCTCACTCATTGGATGACAGGCCTTCTAGATCTGTGACAACCACAGCTGCTAGAGCATGCTAGATGAGGTCTGAATATGATCAGCAAAGTAGTATCACCATCTCCCTATGTCTTACTTGGGATATGACCTCTAGAACTGGACACAGGACTCTAGATCAATTATGTGTAAAGTGGTATATAACCCCCCAGTCAATCCCCAGTGGAACCATAATTTAAAAAAATGACATAGCAGGCAGTGATACCACTTTACAAATCCTATTCAGACCTCATGAAGAGACCTGCTTCCAATTCTGTCAAGTAAAAGAACAAAAATTTGGGTTAAAGGTGGTTCTACTGGGGATCGAACCCAGGACCTTCTGCGTGTAAAGCAGACGTGATAACCACTAAACTATGGAAACCAATGGCACTGGTCCACCTGATGGTGTGAAAAATTCAATTGACTTTTCCAATGTGGTTATCACACCTGCTTTATACACAGATGTTCTGGATTCAATCCCCAGTGGAACCATAATTGAAAAAAATGACATAGGCAGGTAGTGATACCACTTTACAAATCCTATTCAGACCTCATCAAGAGTCATATTTAGACTTTATCTAGAGTCCTGATTCCAGTTCTGTAGGTCACATCTCCAAAGGGACATAAGGAAGGTGGTTATATACCACTTTACACATAATTGATCTAGAGTCCTGTGTCCAGTTCTAGAGGTCATATCCCAAGTAAGACATAGGGAGATGGTGATACTACTTTGCTGATCATATTCAGACCTCATCTAGCATGCTCTAGCAGCTGTGGTTGTCACAGATCTAGAAGGCCTGTCATCCAATGAGTGAGACCACCATCCCAATAAGTGAGAGATCCTTGCATTAAGTGAGACATCTTTCCGATGAGTAAGACACATTTGTCATGAGCGAGACTGTGTGACTAACTTCTCATAAGCAAGACTACCTTTTAGTGAATAGGACTCTTGGTGAACACAGTGTTATTAGACGAAAGCACCCGATGGTGTGATAAATTCAAATGACCGCTATGGCTGTACAACCATTGTCTTTCAACATGTGAGACTTTTCCAATGTGGTTATCACACCTGCGTTACACACAGAGGTTCTGGATTCAATCCCCAGTGGAACCATAATTTTAAAAAATGACATAGCAGGTAGTGATACCACTTTACAAATCCTATTCAGACCTCATGAAGAGACCTGCTTCCAATTCTGTCAAGTAAAAGAACAAAAAGTTGAGTTAAAGGTGGTTCCACTGGGGATCGAACCCAGGACCTTCTGCGTGTAAAGCAGACGTGATAACCACTAAACTATGGAACCCAATGGCACTGGTCCACCTGATAGTGTGAAAAATTCAATTGACTTTTCCAATGTGGTTATCACACCTGCTTTATACACAGATGTTCTGGATTCAATCCCCAGTGGAACCATAATTGAAAAAAATGACATAGGCAGGTAGTGATACCACTTTACAAATCCTATTCAGACCTCATCAAGAGTCATATTTAGACTTTATCTAGAGTCCTGATTCCAGTTCTGTAGGTCACATCTCCAAAGGGACATAAGGAAGGTGGTTATATACCACTTTACACATAATTGATCTAGAGTCCTGTGTCCAGTTCTAGAGGTCATATCCCAAGTAAGACATAGGGAGATGGTGATACTACTTTGCTGATCATATTCAGACCTCATCTAGCATGCTCTAGCAGCTGTGGTTGTCACAGATCTAGAAGGCCTGTCATCCAATGAGTGAGACCACCATCCCAATAAGTGAGAGATCCTTGCATTAAGTGAGACATCTTTCCGATGAGTAAGACACATTTGTCATGAGCGAGACTGTGTGACTAACTTCTCATAAGCAAGACTACCTTTTAGTGAATAGGACTCTTGGTGAACACAGTGTTATTAGACGAAAGCACCCGATGGTGTGATAAATTCAAATGACCGCTATGGCTGTACAACCATTGTCTTTCAACATGTGAGACTTTTCCAATGTGGTTATCACACCTGCGTTACACACAGAGGTTCTGGATTCAATCCCCAGTGGAACCATAATTTTAAAAAATGACATAGCAGGTAGTGATACCACTTTACAAATCCTATTCAGACCTCATGAAGAGACCTGCTTCCAATTCTGTCAAGTAAAAGAACAAAAAGTTGAGTTAAAGGTGGTTCCACTGGGGATCGAACCCAGGACCTTCTGCATGTAAAGCAGACGTGATAACCACTACACTATGGAACCCAATGGCACTGGTCACCCGATGGTGTAGTAGTTATCACGTCTGCTTTACACGCAGAAGGTCCTGGGTTCGATCCCCAGTGGAACCACCTTTAACTCAACTTTTTGTTCTTTTACTTGACAGAATTGGAAGCAGGTCTCTTCATGAGGTCTGAATAGGATTTGTAAAGTGGTATCACTACCTGCTATGTCATTTTTTTAAATTATGGTTCCACTGGGGATTGAATCCAGAACCTCTGTGTGTAACGCAGGTGTGATAACCACATTGGAAAAGTCTCACATGTTGAAAGACAATGGTTGTACAGCCATAGCGGTCATTTGAATTTATCACACCATCGGGTGCTTTCGTCTAATAACACTGTGTTCACCAAGAGTCCTATTCACTAAAAGGTAGTCTTGCTTATGAGAAGTTAGTCACACAGTCTCGCTCATGACAAATGTGTCTTACTCATCGGAAAGATGTCTCACTTAATGCAAGGATCTCTCACTTATTGGGATGGTGATCTCACTCATTGGATGACAGGCCTTCTAGATCTGTGACTACCACAGCTGCTAGAGCATGCTAGATGAGGTCTGAATATGATCAGCAAAGTAGTATCACCATCTCCCTATGTCTTACTTGGGATATGACCTCTAGAACTGGACCCAGGACTCTAGATCAATTATGTGTAAAGTGGTATATAACCACCTTCCTTATGTCACTTTGGAGATGTGACCTACAGAACTGGAATCAGGAATCTAGATAAGGTCTAAATATGACTCTTGATGAGGTCTGAATAGGATTTGTAAAGTGGTATCACTACCTGCCTATGTAATTTTTTTCAATTATGGTTCCACTGGGGATTGAATCCAGAACCTCTGTGTGTAAAGCAGGTGTAATAACCACACTGGAAAAGTCTCACAAGTTGAAAGACAATGGTTTACAGCCATAGCGGTCAATTGAATTTTTCACAACCTTGGTTGCGAAAGTGCCATTGGGTTCCATAGTGTAGTGGTCATCACGTCTGCTTTACACGCAGAAGGTCCTGGGTTCGATCCCCAGTGGAACCACCTTTAACTCAACTTTTTGTTCTTTTACTTGACAGAATTGGAAGCAGGTCTCTTCATGAGGTCTGAATAGGATTTGTAAAGTGGTATCACTGCCTGCTATGTCATTTTTTTCAATTATGGTTCCACTGGGGATTGAATCCAGAACCTCTGTGTGTAAAGCAGGTGTGATAACCACATTGGAAAAGTCTCACATGTTGAAAGACAATGGTTGTACAGCCATAGCGGTCATTTGAATTTATCACACCATCGGGTGCTTTCGTCTAATAACACTGTGTTCACCAAGAGTCCTATTCACTAAAAGGTAGTCTTGCTTATGAGAAGTTAGTCACACAGTCTCGCTCATGACAAATGTGTCTTACTCATCGGAAAGATGTCTCACTTAATGCAAGGATCTCTCACTTATTGGGATGGTGGTCTCACTCATTGGATGACAGGCCTTCTAGATCTGTGACTACCACAGCTGCTAGAGCATGCTAGATGAGGTCTGAATATGATCAGCAAAGTAGTATCACCATCTCCCTATGTCTTACTTGGGATATGACCTCTAGAACTGGACACAGGACTCTAGATCAATTATGTGTAAAGTGGTATATAACCACCTTCCTTATGTCACTTTGGAGATGTGACCTACAGAACTGGAATCAGGAATCTAGATAAGGTCTAAATATGACTCTTGATGAGGTCTGAATAGGATTTGTAAAGTGGTATCACTACCTGCCTATGTCATTTTTTTCAATTATGGTTCCACTGGGGATTGAATCCAGAATATCTGTGTGTAAAGCAGGTATGATAACCACATTGGAAAAGTCTCACAAGTTGAAAGACAATGGTTGTACAGCCATAGCGGTCAATTGAATTTTTCAAAACCTCGGGTGCAAAAGTGCCAGTGGGTTCCATAGTGTAGTGGTCATCATGTCTGCTTTACACGGAGAAGGTCCTGGGGTCGATCCCCAGTGGAACCACCTTTAACTCAACTTTTTGTTCTTTTACTTGACAGAATTGGAAGCAGGTCTCTTCATGAGGTCTGAATAGGATTTGTAAAGTGGTATCACTGCCTGCTATGTCATTTTTTTCAATTATGGTTCCACTGGGGATTGAATCCAGAACCTCTGTGTGTAAAGCAGGTGTGATAACCACATTGGAAAAGTCTCACAAGTTGAAAGACAATGGTTGTACAGCCATAGCGGTCAATTGAATTTTTCACACCATCGGGTGGGGAAGTGCCATTGGGTTCCATAGTGTAGTGGTCATCACATCTGCTTTACACGCAGAAGGTCCTGGGTTCAATCCCCAGTGGAACCACCTTTAACGTAACTTTTTGTTCTTTTACTTGACAGAATTGGAAGCAGGTCTCTTCATGAGGTCTGAATAGGATTTGTAAAGTGGTATCACTGCCTGCTATGTAATTTTTTTCAATTATGGTTCCACTGGGGATTGAATCCAGAACCTCTGTGTGTAAAGCAGGTGTGATAACCACATTGGAAAAGTCTCACATGTTGAAAGACAATGGTTGTACAGCCATAGCGGTCATTTGAATTTATCACACCATCGGGTGCTTTCGTCTAATAACACTGTGTTCACCAAGAGTCCTATTCACTAAAAGGTAGTCTTGCTTATGAGAAGTTAGTCACACAGTCTCGCTCATGACAAATGTGTCTTTCTCATCGGAAAGATGTCTCACTTAATGCAAGGATCTCTCACTTATTGGGATGGTGGTCTCACTCATTGGATGACAGGCCTTCTAGATCTGTGACAACCACAGCTGCTAGAGCATGCTAGATGAGGTCTGAATATGATCAGCAAAGTAGTATCACCATCTCCCTATGTCTTACTTGGGATATGACCTCTAGAACTGGACACAGGACTCTAGATCAATTATGTGTAAAGTGGTATATAACCACCTTCCTTATGTCCCTTTGGAGATGTGACCTACAGAACTGGAATCAGGACTCTAGATAAGGTCTAAATATGACTCTTGATGAGGTCTGTATAGGATTTGTAAAGTGGTATCACTACCTGCCTATGTCATTTTTTTCAATTATGGTTCCACTGGGGATTGAATCCAGAACATCTGTGTGTAAAGCAGGTATGATAACCACATTGGAAAAGTCTCACAAGTTGAAAGACAATGGTTGTACAGCCATAGCGGTCAATTGAATTTTTCACAACCTCGGGTGCGAAAGTGAAAGTGGGTTCCATAGTGTAGTGGTCATCATGTCTGCTTTACACGGAGAAGGTCCTGGGGTCGATCCCCAGTGGAACCACCTTTAACTCAACTTTTTGTTCTTTTACTTGACAGAATTGGAAGCAGGTCTCTTCATGAGGTCTGAATAGGATTTGTAAAGTGGTATCACTGCCTGCTATGTCATTTTTTTCAATTATGGTTCCACTGGGGATTGAATCCAGAACCTCTGTGTGTAAAGCAGGTGTGATAACCACATTGGAAAAGTCTCACAAGTTGAAAGACAATGGTTGTACAGCCATAGCGGTCAATTGAATTTTTCACACCATCGGGTGGGGAAGTGCCATTGGGTTCCATAGTGTAGTGGTCATCACATCTGCTTTACACGCAGAAGGTCCTGGGTTCAATCCCCAGTGGAACCACCTTTAACGTAACTTTTTGTTCTTTTACTTGACAGAATTGGAAGCAGGTCTCTTCATGAGGTCTGAATAGGATTTGTAAAGTGGTATCACTGCCTGCTATGTCATTTTTTTCAATTATGGTTCCACTGGGGATTGAATCCAGAACCTCTGTGTGTAAAGCAGGTGTGATAACCACATTGGAAAAGTCTCACATGTTGAAAGACAATGGTTGTACAGCCATACCGGTCATTTCAATTTATAACACCATCGGGTGCTTTCGTCTAATAACACTGTGTTCACCAAGAGTCCTATTCACTAAAAGGTAGTCTTGCTTATGAGAAGTTAGTCACACAGTCTCGCTCATGACAAATGTGTCTTACTCATCGGAAAGATGTCTCACTTAATGCAAGGATCTCTCACTTATTGGGATGGTGATCTCACTCATTGGATGACAGGCCTTCTAGATCTGTGACTACCACAGCTGCTAGAGCATGCTAGATGAGGTCTGAATATGATCAGCAAAGTAGTATCACCATCTCCCTATGTCTTACTTGGGATATGACCTCTAGAACTGGACACAGGACTCTAGATCAATTATGTGTAAAGTGGTATATAACCACCTTCCTTATGTCACTTTGGAGATGTGACCTACAGAACTGGAAACAGGAATCTAGATAAGGTCTAAATATGACTCTTGATGAGGTCTGAATAGGATTTGTAAAGTGGTATCACTACCTGCCTATGTCATTTTTTTCAAATATGGTTCCACTGGGGATTGAATCCAGAACCTCTGTGTGTAAAGCAGGTGTAATAACCACACTGGAAAAGTCTCACAAGTTGAAAGACAATGGTTTACAGCCATAGCGGTCAATTGAATTTTTCACAACCTCGGTTGCGAAAGTGCCATTGGGTTCCATAGTGTAGTGGTCATCACGTCTGCTTTACACGCAGAAGGTCCTGGGTTCGATCCCCAGTGGAACCACCTTTAACTCAACTTTTTGTTCTTTTACTTGACAGAATTGGAAGCAGGTCTCTTCATGAGGTCTGAATAGGATTTGTAAAGTGGTATCACTGCCTGCTATGTCATTTTTTTCAATTATGGTTCCACTGGGGATTGAATCCAGAACCTCTGTGTGTAAAGCAGGTGTGATAACCACATTGGAAAAGTCTCACATGTTGAAAGACAATGGTTGTACA
This sequence comes from Ascaphus truei, assembly GCF_040206685.1. Taxonomy (NCBI): domain Eukaryota; kingdom Metazoa; phylum Chordata; class Amphibia; order Anura; family Ascaphidae; genus Ascaphus; species Ascaphus truei. The sequence goes on from NW_027457337.1 coordinate 54,474, forward strand.
GCCATACCGGTCATTTTAATTTATCACACCATCGGGTGCTTTCGTCTAATAACACTGTGTTCACCAAGAGTCCTATTCACTAAAAGGTAGTCTTGCTTATGAGAAGTTAGTCACACAGTCTCGCTCATGACAAATGTGTCTTACTCATCGGAAAGATGTCTCACTTAATGCAAGGATCTCTCACTTATTGGGATGGTGGTCTCACTCATTGGATGACAGGCCTTCTAGATTTGTGACAACCACAGCTGCTAGAGCATGCTAGATGAGGTCTGAATATGATCAGCAAAGTAGTATCACCATCTCCCTATGTCTTACTTGGGATATGACCTCTAGAACTGGACACAGGACTCTAGATCAATTATGTGTAAAGTGGTATATAACCACCTTCCTTATGTCCCTTTGGAGATGTGACCTACAGAACTGGAATCAGGACTCTAGATAAGGTCTAAATATGACTCTTGATGAGGTCTGTATAGGATTTGTAAAGTGGTATCACTACCTGCCTATGTCATTTTTTTCAATTATGGTTCCACTGGGGATTGAATTTAGAACCTCTGTGTGTAAAGCAGGTGTGATAACCACATTGGAAAAGTCTCACATGTTGAAAGACAATGGTTGTACAGCCATACCGGTCATTTCAATTTATAACACCATCGGGTGCTTTCGTCTAATAACACTGTGTTCACCAAGAGTCCTATTCACTAAAAGGTAGTCTTGCTTATGAGAAGTTAGTCACACAGTCTCGCTCATGACAAATGTGTCTTACTCATCGGAAAGATGTCTCACTTAATGCAAGGATCTCTCACTTATTGGGATGGTGATCTCACTCATTGGATGACAGGCCTTCTAGATCTGTGACTACCACAGCTGCTAGAGCATGCTAGATGAGGTCTGAATATGATCAGCAAAGTAGTATCACCATCTCCCTATGTCTTACTTGGGATATGACCTCTAGAACTGGACACAGGACTCTAGATCAATTATGTGTAAAGTGGTATATAACCACCTTCCTTATGTCACTTTGGAGATGTGACCTACAGAACTGGAATCAGGAATCTAGATAAGGTCTAAATATGACTCTTGATGAGGTCTGAATAGGATTTGTAAAGTGGTATCACTACCTGCCTATGTAATTTTTTTCAATTATGGTTCCACTGGGGATTGAATCCAGAACCTCTGTGTGTAAAGCAGGTGTAATAACCACACTGGAAAAGTCTCACAAGTTGAAAGACAATGGTTTACAGCCATAGCGGTCAATTGAATTTTTCACAACCTTGGTTGCGAAAGTGCCATTGGGTTCCATAGTGTAGTGGTCATCACGTCTGCTTTACACGCAGAAGGTCCTGGGTTCGATCCCCAGTGGAACCACCTTTAACTCAACTTTTTGTTCTTTTACTTGACAGAATTGGAAGCAGGTCTCTTCATGAGGTCTGAATAGGATTTGTAAAGTGGTATCACTGCCTGCTATGTCATTTTTTTCAATTATGGTTCCACTGGGGATTGAATCCAGAACCTCTGTGTGTAAAGCAGGTGTGATAACCACATTGGAAAAGTCTCACATGTTGAAAGACAATGGTTGTACAGCCATACCGGTCATTTCAATTTATAACACCATCGGGTGCTTTCGTCTAATAACACTGTGTTCACCAAGAGTCCTATTCACTAAAAGGTAGTCTTGCTTATGAGAAGTTAGTCACACAGTCTCGCTCATGACAAATGTGTCTTACTCATCGGAAAGATGTCTCACTTAATGCAAGGATCTCTCACTTATTGGGATGGTGGTCTCACTCATTGGATGACAGGCCTTCTAGATTTGTGACAAGCACAGCTGCTAGAGCATGCTAGATGAGGTCTGAATATGATCAGCAAAGTAGTATCACCATCTCCCTATGTCTTACTTGGGATATGACCTCTAGAACTGGACACAGGACTCTAGATCAATTATGTGTAAAGTGGTATATAACCACCTTCCTTATGTCCCTTTGGAGATGTGACCTACAGAACTGGAATCAGGACTCTAGATAAGGTCTAAATATGACTCTTGATGAGGTCTGTATAGGATTTGTAAAGTGGTATCACTACCTGCCTATGTCATTTTTTTCAATTATGGTTCCACTGGGGATTGAATTTAGAACCTCTGTGTGTAAAGCAGGTGTGATAACCACATTGGAAAAGTCACACATGTTGAAAGACAATGGTTGTACAGCCATAGCGGTCATTTGAATTTATCACACTATCGGGTGCTTTCGTCTAATAACACTGTGTTCACCAAGAGTCCTATTCCCTAAAAGGTAGTCTTGCTTATGAGAAGTTAGTCACACAGTCTCGCTCATGACAAATGTGTCTTACTCATCGGAAAGATGTCTCACTTAATGCAAGGATCTCTCACTTATTGGGATGGTGATCTCACTCATTGGATGACAGGCCTTCTAGATCTGTGACAACCACAGCTGCTAGAGCATGCTAGATGAGGTCTGAATATGATCAGCAAAGTAGTATCACCATCTCCCTATGTCTTACTTGGGATATGACCTCTAGAACTGGACACAGGACTCTAGATCAATTATGTGTAAAGTGGTATATAACCACCTTCCTTATGTCCCTTTGGAGATGTGACCTACAGAACTGGAATCAGGACTCTAGATAAGGTCTAAATATGACTCTTGATGAGGTCTGTATAGGATTTGTAAAGTGGTATCACTACCTGCCTATGTCATTTTTTTCAATTATGGTTCCACTGGGGATTGAATCCAGAACATCTGTGTGTAAAGCAGGTATGATAACCACATTGGAAAAGTCTCACAAGTTGAAAGACAATGGTTGTACAGCCATAGCGGTCAATTGAATTTTTCACAACCTCGGGTGCGAAAGTGAAAGTGGGTTCCTTAGTGTAGTGGTCATCATGTCTGCTTTACACGGAGAAGGTCCTGGGGTCGATCCCCAGTGGAACCACCTTTAACTCAACTTTTTGTTCTTTTACTTGACAGAATTGGAAGCAGGTCTCTTCATGAGGTCTGAATAGGATTTGTAAAGTGGTATCACTGCCTGCTATGTCATTTTTTTCAATAATGGTTCCACTGGGGATTGAATCCAGAACCTCTGTGTGTAAAGCAGGTGTGATAACCACATTGGAAAAGTCTCACAAGTTGAAAGACAATGGTTGTACAGCCATAGCGGTCAATTGAATTTTTCACACCATCGGGTGGGGAAGTGCCATTGGGTTCCATAGTGTAGTGGTCATCACATCTGCTTTACACGCAGAAGGTCCTGGGTTCAATCCCCAGTGGAACCACCTTTAACGTAACTTTTTGTTCTTTTACTTGACAGAATTGGAAGCAGGTCTCTTCATGAGGTCTGAATAGGATTTGTAAAGTGGTATCACTGCCTGCTATGTCATTTTTTTCAATTATGGTTCCACTGGGGATTGAATCCAGAACCTCTGTGTGTAAAGCAGGTGTGATAACCACATTGGAAAAGTCTCACATGTTGAAAGACAATGGTTGTACAGCCATACCGGTCATTTCAATTTATAACACCATCGGGTGCTTTCGTCTAATAACACTGTGTTCACCAAGAGTCCTATTCACTAAAAGGTAGTCTTGCTTATGAGAAGTTAGTCACACAGTCTCGCTCATGACAAATGTGTCTTACTCATCGGAAAGATGTCTCACTTAATGCAAGGATCTCTCACTTATTGGGATGGTGATCTCACTCATTGGATGACAGGCCTTCTAGATCTGTGACTACCACAGCTGCTAGAGCATGCTAGATGAGGTCTGAATATGATCAGCAAAGTAGTATCACCATCTCCCTATGTCTTACTTGGGATATGACCTCTAGAACTGGACACAGGACTCTAGATCAATTATGTGTAAAGTGGTATATAACCACCTTCCTTATGTCACTTTGGAGATGTGACCTACAGAACTGGAATCAGGAATCTAGATAAGGTCTAAATATGACTCTTGATGAGGTCTGAATAGGATTTGTAAAGTGGTATCACTACCTGCCTATGTCATTTTTTTCAATTATGGTTCCACTGGGGATTGAATCCAGAACCTCTGTGTGTAAAGCAGGTGTAATAACCACACTGGAAAAGTCTCACAAGTTGAAAGACAATGGTTTACAGCCATAGCGGTCAATTGAATTTTTCACAACCTCGGTTGCGAAAGTGCCATTGGGTTCCATAGTGTAGTGGTCATCACGTCTGCTTTACACGCAGAAGGTCCTGGGTTCGATCCCCAGTGGAACCACCTTTAACTCAACTTTTTGTTCTTTTACTTGACAGAATTGGAAGCAGGTCTCTTCATGAGGTCTGAATAGGATTTGTAAAGTGGTATCACTGCCTGCTATGTCATTTTTTTCAATTATGGTTCCACTGGGGATTGAATCCAGAACCTCTGTGTGTAAAGCAGGTGTGATAACCACATTGGAAAAGTCTCACATGTTGAAAGACAATGGTTGTACAGCCATACCGGTCATTTTAATTTATCACACCATCGGGTGCTTTCGTCTAATAACACTGTGTTCACCAAGAGTCCTATTCACTAAAAGGTAGTCTTGCTTATGAGAAGTTAGTCACACAGTCTCGCTCATGACAAATGTGTCTTACTCATCGGAAAGATGTCTCACTTAATGCAAGGATCTCTCACTTATTGGGATGGTGGTCTCACTCATTGGATGACAGGCCTTCTAGATTTGTGACAACCACAGCTGCTAGAGCATGCTAGATGAGGTCTGAATATGATCAGCAAAGTAGTATCACCATCTCCCTATGTCTTACTTGGGATATGACCTCTAGAACTGGACACAGGACTCTAGATCAATTATGTGTAAAGTGGTATATAACCACCTTCCTTATGTCCCTTTGGAGATGTGACCTACAGAACTGGAATCAGGACTCTAGATAAGGTCTAAATATGACTCTTGATGAGGTCTGTATAGGATTTGTAAAGTGGTAACACTACCTGCCTATGTCATTTTTTTCAATTATGGTTCCACTGGGGATTGAATTTAGAACCTCTGTGTGTAAAGCAGGTGTGATAACCACATTGGAAAAGTCACACATGTTGAAAGACAATGGTTGTACAGCCATAGCGGTCATTTGAATTTATCACACTATCGGGTGCTTTCGTCTAATAACACTGTGTTCACCAAGAGTCCTATTCCCTAAAAGGTAGTCTTGCTTATGAGAAGTTAGTCACACAGTCTCGCTCATGACAAATGTGTCTTACTCATCGGAAAGATGTCTCACTTAATGCAAGGATCTCTCACTTATTGGGATGGTGATCTCACTCATTGGATGACAGGCCTTCTAGATCTGTGACAACCACAGCTGCTAGAGCATGCTAGATGAGGTCTGAATATGATCAGCAAAGTAGTATCACCATCTCCCTATGTCTTACTTGGGATATGACCTCTAGAACTGGACACAGGACTCTAGATCAATTATGTGTAAAGTGGTATATAACCACCTTCCTTATGTCCCTTTGGAGATGTGACCTACAGAACTGGAATCAGGACTCTAGATAAGGTCTAAATATGACTCTTGATGAGGTCTGTATAGGATTTGTAAAGTGGTATCACTACCTGCCTATGTCATTTTTTTCAATTATGGTTCCACTGGGGATTGAATCCAGAACATCTGTGTGTAAAGCAGGTATGATAACCACATTGGAAAAGTCAATTGAATTTTTCACACCATCGCGTGGACCAGTGCCATTGGGTTCCATAGTGTAGTGGTTATCACGTCTGCTTTACACGCAGAAGGTCCTGGGTTCGATCCCCAGTAGAACCACCTTTAACTCAACTTTTTGTTCTTTTACTTGACAGAATTGGAAGCAGGTCTCTTCATGAGGTCTGAATAGGATTTGTAAAGTGGTATCACTGAGCGCTATGTCATTTTTTTCAATTATGGTTCCACTGGGGATTGAATCCAGAACCTCTGTGTGTAAAGCAGGTGTGATAACCACATTGGAAAAGTCTCACATGTTGAAAGACAATGGTTGTACAGCCATACCGGTCATTTTAATTTATCACACCATTGGGTGCTTTCGTCTAATAACAGTGTTCACCAAGAGTCCTATTCACTAAAAGGTAGTCTTGCTTATGAGAAGTTAGTTACACACTCTCGCTCATGACAAATGTGTCTTACTCATCGGAAAGATGTCTCACTTAATGCAAGGATCTCTCACTTATTGGGATGGTGATCTCACTCATTGGATGACAGGCCTTCTAGATCTGTGACAACCACAGCTGCTAGAGCATGCTAGATGAGGTCTGAATATGATCAGCAAAGTAGTATCACCATCTCCCTATGTCTTACTTGGGATATGACCTCTAGAACTGGACACAGGACTCTAGATCAATTATGTGTAAAGTGGTATATAACCCCCCAGTCAATCCCCAGTGGAACCATAATTTAAAAAAATGACATAGCAGGCAGTGATATCACTTTACAAATCCTATTCAGACCTCATGAAGAGACCTGCTTCCAATTCTGTCAAGTAAAAGAACAAAAATTTGGGTTAAAGGTGGTTCTACTGGGGATCGAACCCAGGACCTTCTGCGTGTAAAGCAGACGTGATAACCACTAAACTATGGAACCCAATGGCACTGGTCCACCTGATAGTGTGAAAAATTCAATTGACTTTTCCAATGTGGTTATCACACCTGCTTTATACACAGATGTTCTGGATTCAATCCCCAGTGGAACCATAATTGAAAAAAATGACATAGGCAGGTAGTGATACCACTTTACAAATCCTATTCAGACCTCATCAAGAGTCATATTTAGACTTTATCTAGAGTCCTGATTCCAGTTCTGTAGGTCACATCTCCAAAGGGACATAAGGAAGGTGGTTATATACCACTTTACACATAATTGATCTAGAGTCCTGTGTCCAGTTCTAGAGGTCATATCCCAAGTAAGACATAGGGAGATGGTGATACTACTTTGCTGATCATATTCAGACCTCATCTAGCATGCTCTAGCAGCTGTGGTTGTCACAGATCTAGAAGGCCTGTCATCCAATGAGTGAGACCACCATCCCAATAAGTGAGAGATCCTTGCATTAAGTGAGACATCTTTCCGATGAGTAAGACACATTTGTCATGAGCGAGACTGTGTGACTAACTTCTCATAAGCAAGACTACCTTTTAGTGAATAGGACTCTTGGTGAACACAGTGTTATTAGACGAAAGCACCCGATGGTGTGATAAATTCAAATGACCGCTATGGCTGTACAACCATTGTCTTTCAACATGTGAGACTTTTCCAATGTGGTTATCACACCTGCGTTACACACAGAGGTTCTGGATTCAATCCCCAGTGGAACCATAATTTTAAAAAATGACATAGCAGGTAGTGATACCACTTTACAAATCCTATTCAGACCTCATGAAGAGACCTGCTTCCAATTCTGTCAAGTAAAAGAACAAAAAGTTGAGTTAAAGGTGGTTCCACTGGGGATCGAACCCAGGACCTTCTGCATGTAAAGCAGACGTGATAACCACTACACTATGGAACCCAATGGCACTGGTCCACCCGATGGTGTAGTAGTTATCACGTCTGCTTTACACGCAGAAGGTCCTGGGTTCGATCCCCAGTGGAACCACCTTTAACTCAACTTTTTGTTCTTTTACTTGACAGAATTGGAAGCAGGTCTCTTCATGAGGTCTGAATAGGATTTGTAAAGTGGTATCACTACCTGCTATGTCATTTTTTAAAATTATGGTTCCACTGGGGATTGAATCCAGAACCTCTGTGTGTAACGCAGGTGTGATAACCACATTGGAAAAGTCTCACATGTTGAAAGACAATGGTTGTACAGCCATAGCGGTCATTTGAATTTATCACACCATCGGGTGCTTTCGTCTAATAACACTGTGTTCACCAAGAGTCCTATTCCCTAAAAGGTAGTCTTGCTTATGAGAAGTTAGTCACACAGTCTCGCTCATGACAAATGTGTCTTACTCATCGGAAAGATGTCTCACTTAATGCAAGGATCTCTCACTTATTGGGATGGTGATCTCACTCATTGGATGACAGGCCTTCTAGATCTGTGACAACCACAGCTGCTAGAGCATGCTAGATGAGGTCTGAATATGATCAGCAAAGTAGTATCACCATCTCCCTATGTCTTACTTGGGATATGACCTCTAGAACTGGACACAGGACTCTAGATCAATTATGTGTAAAGTGGTATATAACCACCTTCCTTATGTCCCTTTGGAGATGTGACCTACAGAACTGGAATCAGGACTCTAGATAAGGTCTAAATATGACTCTTGATGAGGTCTGTATAGGATTTGTAAAGTGGTATCACTACCTGCCTATGTCATTTTTTTCAATTATGGTTCCACTGGGGATTGAATCCAGAACATCTGTGTGTAAAGCAGGTATGATAACCACATTGGAAAAGTCTCACAAGTTGAAAGACAATGGTTGTACAGCCATAGCGGTCAATTGAATTTTTCACAACCTCGGGTGCGAAAGTGAAAGTGGGTTCCATAGTGTAGTGGTCATCATGTCTGCTTTACACGGAGAAGGTCCTGGGGTCGATCCCCAGTGGAACCACCTTTAACTCAACTTTTTGTTCTTTTACTTGACAGAATTGGAAGCAGGTCTCTTCATGAGGTCTGAATAGGATTTGTAAAGTGGTATCACTGCCTGCTATGTCATTTTTTTCAATAATGGTTCCACTGGGGATTGAATCCAGAACCTCTGTGTGTAAAGCAGGTGTGATAACCACATTGGAAAAGTCTCACAAGTTGAAAGACAATGGTTGTACAGCCATAGCGGTCAATTGAATTTTTCACACCATCGGGTGGGGAAGTGCCATTGGGTTCCATAGTGTAGTGGTCATCACATCTGCTTTACACGCAGAAGGTCCTGGCTTCAATCCCCAGTGGAACCACCTTTAACGTAACTTTTTGTTCTTTTACTTGACAGAATTGGAAGCAGGTCTCTTCATGAGGTCTGAATAGGATTTGTAAAGTGGTATCACTGCCTGCTATGTCATTTTTTTCAATTATGGTTCCACTGGGGATTGAATCCAGAACCTCTGTGTGTAAAGCAGGTGTGATAACCACATTGGAAAAGTCTCACATGTTGAAAGACAATGGTTGTACAGCCATACCGGTCATTTCAATTTATAACACCATCGGGTGCTTTCGTCTAATAACACTGTGTTCACCAAGAGTCCTATTCACTAAAAGGTAGTCTTGCTTATGAGAAGTTAGTCACACAGTCTCGCTCATGACAAATGTGTCTTACTCATCGGAAAGATGTCTCACTTAATGCAAGGATCTCTCACTTATTGGGATGGTGATCTCACTCATTGGATGACAGGCCTTCTAGATCTGTGACTACCACAGCTGCTAGAGCATGCTAGATGAGGTCTGAATATGATCAGCAAAGTAGTATCACCATCTCCCTATGTCTTACTTGGGATATGACCTCTAGAACTGGACACAGGACTCTAGATCAATTATGTGTAAAGTGGTATATAACCACCTTCCTTATGTCACTTTGGAGATGTGACCTACAGAACTGGAATCAGGAATCTAGATAAGGTCTAAATATGACTCTTGATGAGGTCTGAATAGGATTTGTAAAGTGGTATCACTACCTGCCTATGTCATTTTTTTCAATTATGGTTCCACTGGGGATTGAATCCAGAACCTCTGTGTGTAAAGCAGGTGTAATAACCACACTGGAAAAGTCTCACAAGTTGAAAGACAATGGTTTACAGCCATAGCGGTCAATTGAATTTTTCACAACCTCGGTTGCGAAAGTGCCATTGGGTTCCATAGTGTAGTGGTCATCACGTCTGCTTTACACGCAGAAGGTCCTGGGTTCGATCCCCAGTGGAACCACCTTTAACTCAACTTTTTGTTCTTTTACTTGACAGAATTGGAAGCAGGTCTCTTCATGAGGTCTGAATAGGATTTGTAAAGTGGTATCACTGCCTGCTATGTCATTTTTTTCAATTATGGTTCCACTGGGGATTGAATCCAGAACCTCTGTGTGTAAAGCAGGTGTGATAACCACATTGGAAAAGTCTCACATGTTGAAAGACAATGGTTGTACAGCCATACCGGTCATTTTAATTTATCACACCATCGGGTGCTTTCGTCTAATAACACTGTGTTCACCAAGAGTCCTATTCACTAAAAGGTAGTCTTGCTTATGAGAAGTTAGTCACACAGTCTCGCTCATGACAAATGTGTCTTACTCATCGGAAAGATGTCTCACTTAATGCAAGGATCTCTCACTTATTGGGATGGTGGTCTCACTCATTGGATGACAGGCCTTCTAGATTTGTGACAACCACAGCTGCTAGAGCATGCTAGATGAGGTCTGAATATGATCAGCAAAGTAGTATCACCATCTCCCTATGTCTTACTTGGGATATGACCTCTAGAACTGGACACAGGACTCTAGATCAATTATGTGTAAAGTGGTATATAACCACCTTCCTTATGTCCCTTTGGAGATGTGACCTACAGAACTGGAATCAGGACTCTAGATAAGGTCTAAATATGACTCTTGATGAGGTCTGTATAGGATTTGTAAAGTGGTAACACTACCTGCCTATGTCATTTTTTTCAATTATGGTTCCACTGGGGATTGAATTTAGAACCTCTGTGTGTAAAGCAGGTGTGATAACCACATTGGAAAAGTCACACATGTTGAAAGACAATGGTTGTACAGCCATAGCGGTCATTTGAATTTATCACACTATCGGGTGCTTTCGTCTAATAACACTGTGTTCACCAAGAGTCCTATTCCCTAAAAGGTAGTCTTGCTTATGAGAAGTTAGTCACACAGTCTCGCTCATGACAAATGTGTCTTACTCATCGGAAAGATGTCTCACTTAATGCAAGGATCTCTCACTTATTGGGATGGTGATCTCACTCATTGGATGACAGGCCTTCTAGATCTGTGACAACCACAGCTGCTAGAGCATGCTAGATGAGGTCTGAATATGATCAGCAAAGTAGTATCACCATCTCCCTATGTCTTACTTGGGATATGACCTCTAGAACTGGACACAGGACTCTAGATCAATTATGTGTAAAGTGGTATATAACCACCTTCCTTATGTCCCTTTGGAGATGTGACCTACAGAACTGGAATCAGGACTCTAGATAAGGTCTAAATATGACTCTTGATGAGGTCTGTATAGGATTTGTAAAGTGGTATCACTACCTGCCTATGTCATTTTTTTCAATTATGGTTCCACTGGGGATTGAATCCAGAACATCTGTGTGTAAAGCAGGTATGATAACCACATTGGAAAAGTCAATTGAATTTTTCACACCATCGCGTGGACCAGTGCCATTGGGTTCCATAGTGTAGTGGTTATCACGTCTGCTTTACACGCAGAAGGTCCTGGGTTCGATCCCCAGTAGAACCACCTTTAACTCAACTTTTTGTTCTTTTACTTGACAGAATTGGAAGCAGGTCTCTTCATGAGGTCTGAATAGGATTTGTAAAGTGGTATCACTGAGCGCTATGTCATTTTTTTCAATTATGGTTCCACTGGGGATTGAATCCAGAACCTCTGTGTGTAAAGCAGGTGTGATAACCACATTGGAAAAGTCTCACATGTTGAAAGACAATGGTTGTACAGCCATACCGGTCATTTTAATTTATCACACCATTGGGTGCTTTCGTCTAATAACAGTGTTCACCAAGAGTCCTATTCACTAAAAGGTAGTCTTGCTTATGAGAAGTTAGTTACACACTCTCGCTCATGACAAATGTGTCTTACTCATCGGAAAGATGTCTCACTTAATGCAAGGATCTCTCACTTATTGGGATGGTGATCTCACTCATTGGATGACAGGCCTTCTAGATCTGTGACAACCACAGCTGCTAGAGCATGCTAGATGAGGTCTGAATATGATCAGCAAAGTAGTATCACCATCTCCCTATGTCTTACTTGGGATATGACCTCTAGAACTGGACACAGGACTCTAGATCAATTATGTGTAAAGTGGTATATAACCCCCCAGTCAATCCCCAGTGGAACCATAATTTAAAAAAATGACATAGCAGGCAGTGATATCACTTTACAAATCCTATTCAGACCTCATGAAGAGACCTGCTTCCAATTCTGTCAAGTAAAAGAACAAAAATTTGGGTTAAAGGTGGTTCTACTGGGGATCGAACCCAGGACCTTCTGCGTGGAAAGCAGACGTGATAACCACTAAACTATGGAACCCAATGGCACTGGTCCACCTGATAGTGTGAAAAATTCAATTGACTTTTCCAATGTGGTTATCACACCTGCTTTATACACAGATGTTCTGGATTCAATCCCCAGTGGAACCATAATTGAAAAAAATGACATAGGCAGGTAGTGATACCACTTTACAAATCCTATTCAGACCTCATCAAGAGTCATATTTAGACTTTATCTAGAGTCCTGATTCCAGTTCTGTAGGTCACATCTCCAAAGGGACATAAGGAAGGTGGTTATATACCACTTTACACATAATTGATCTAGAGTCCTGTGTCCAGTTCTAGAGGTCATATCCCAAGTAAGACATAGGGAGATGGTGATACTACTTTGCTGATCATATTCAGACCTCATCTAGCATGCTCTAGCAGCTGTGGTTGTCACAGATCTAGAAGGCCTGTCATCCAATGAGTGAGACCACCATCCCAATAAGTGAGAGATCCTTGCATTAAGTGAGACATCTTTCCGATGAGTAAGACACATTTGTCATGAGCGAGACTGTGTGACTAACTTCTCATAAGCAAGACTACCTTTTAGTGAATAGGACTCTTGGTGAACACAGTGTTATTAGACGAAAGCACCCGATGGTGTGATAAATTCAAATGACCGCTATGGCTGTACAACCATTGTCTTTCAACATGTGAGACTTTTCCAATGTGGTTATCACACCTGCGTTACACACAGAGGTTCTGGATTCAATCCCCAGTGGAACCATAATTTTAAAAAATGACATAGCAGGTAGTGATACCACTTTACAAATCCTATTCAGACCTCATGAAGAGACCTGCTTCCAATTCTGTCAAGTAAAAGAACAAAAAGTTGAGTTAAAGGTGGTTCCACTGGGGATCGAACCCAGGACCTTCTGCATGTAAAGCAGACGTGATAACCACTACACTATGGAACCCAATGGCACTGGTCCACCCGATGGTGTAGTAGTTATCACGTCTGCTTTACACGCAGAAGGTCCTGGGTTCGATCCCCAGTGGAACCACCTTTAACTCAACTTTTTGTTCTTTTACTTGACAGAATTGGAAGCAGGTCTCTTCATGAGGTCTGAATAGGATTTGTAAAGTGGTATCACTACCTGCTATGTCATTTTTTTAAATTATGGTTCCACTGGGGATTGAATCCAGAACCTCTGTGTGTAACGCAGGTGTGATAACCACATTGGAAAAGTCTCACATGTTGAAAGACAATGGTTGTACAGCCATAGCGGTCATTTGAATTTATCACACCATCGGGTGCTTTCGTCTAATAACACTGTGTTCACCAAGAGTCCTATTCACTAAAAGGTAGTCTTGCTTATGAGAAGTTAGTCACACAGTCTCGCTCATGACAAATGTGTCTTACTCATCGGAAAGATGTCTCACTTAATGCAAGGATCTCTCACTTATTGGGATGGTGGTCTCACTCATTGGATGACAGGCCTTCTAGATCTGTGACAACCACAGCTGCTAGAGCATGCTAGATGAGGTCTGAATATGATCAGCAAAGTAGTATCACCATCTCCCTATGTCTTACTTGGGATATGACCTCTAGAACTGGACACAGGACTCTAGATCAATTATGTGTAAAGTGGTATATAACCACCTTCCTTATGTCCCTTTGGAGATGTGACCTACAGTACTGGAATCAGGACTCTAGATAAGGTCTAAATATGACTCTTGATGAGGTCTGTATAGGATTTGTAAAGTGGTATCACTACCTGCCTATGTCATTTTTTTCAATTATGGTTCCACTGGGGATTGAATCCAGAACCTCTGTGTGTAAAGCAGGTGTGATAACCACATTGGAAAAGTCTCACATGTTGAAAGACAATGGTTGTACAGCCATACCGGTCATTTTAATTTATCACACCATCGGGTGCTTTCGTCTAATAACACTGTGTTCACCAAGAGTCCTATTCACTAAAAGGTAGTCTTGCTTATGAGAAGTTAGTCACACAGTCTCGCTCATGACAAATGTGTCTTACTCATCGGAAAGATGTCTCACTTAATGCAAGGATCTCTCACTTATTGGGATGGTGGTCTCACTCATTGGATGACAGGCCTTCTAGATTTGTGACAACCACAGCTGCTAGAGCATGCTAGATGAGGTCTGAATATGATCAGCAAAGTAGTATCACCATCTCCCTATGTCTTACTTGGGATATGACCTCTAGAACTGGACACAGGACTCTAGATCAATTATGTGTAAAGTGGTATATAACCACCTTCCTTATGTCCCTTTGGAGATGTGACCTACAGAACTGGAATCAGGACACTAGATAAGGTCTAAATATGACTCTTGATGAGGTCTGTATAGGATTTGTAAAGTGGTAACACTACCTGCCTATGTCATTTTTTTCAATTATGGTTCCACTGGGGATTGAATTTAGAACCTCTGTGTGTAAAGCAGGTGTGATAACCACATTGGAAAAGTCACACATGTTGAAAGACAATGGTTGTACAGCCATAGCGGTCATTTGAATTTATCACACTATCGGGTGCTTTCGTCTAATAACACTGTGTTCACCAAGAGTCCTATTCCCTAAAAGGTAGTCTTGCTTATGAGAAGTTAGTCACACAGTCTCGCTCATGACAAATGTGTCTTACTCATCGGAAAGATGTCTCACTTAATGCAAGGATCTCTCACTTATTGGGATGGTGATCTCACTCATTGGATGACAGGCCTTCTAGATCTGTGACAACCACAGCTGCTAGAGCATGCTAGATGAGGTCTGAATATGATCAGCAAAGTAGTATCACCATCTCCCTATGTCTTACATGGGATATGACCTCTAGAACTGGACACAGGACTCTAGATCAATTATGTGTAAAGTGGTATATAACCACCTTCCTTATGTCCCTTTGGAGATGTGACCTACAGAACTGGAATCAGGACTCTAGATAAGGTCTAAATATGACTCTTGATGAGGTCTGTATAGGATTTGTAAAGTGGTATCACTACCTGCCTATGTCATTTTTTTCAATTATGGTTCCACTGGGGATTGAATCCAGAACATCTGTGTGTAAAGCAGGTATGATAACCACATTGGAAAAGTCAATTGAATTTTTCACACCATCGCGTGGACCAGTGCCATTGGGTTCCATAGTGTAGTGGTTATCACGTCTGCTTTACACGCAGAAGGTCCTGGGTTCGATCCCCAGTAGAACCACCTTTAACTCAACTTTTTGTTCTTTTACTTGACAGAATTGGAAGCAGGTCTCTTCATGAGGTCTGAATAGGATTTGTAAAGTGGTATCACTGAGCGCTATGTCATTTTTTTCAATTATGGTTCCACTGGGGATTGAATCCAGAACCTCTGTGTGTAAAGCAGGTGTGATAACCACATTGGAAAAGTCTCACATGTTGAAAGACAATGGTTGTACAGCCATACCGGTCATTTTAATTTATCACACCATTGGGTGCTTTCGTCTAATAACAGTGTTCACCAAGAGTCCTATTCACTAAAAGGTAGTCTTGCTTATGAGAAGTTAGTTACACACTCTCGCTCATGACAAATGTGTCTTACTCATCGGAAAGATGTCTCACTTAATGCAAGGATCTCTCACTTATTGGGATGGTGATCTCACTCATTGGATGACAGGCCTTCTAGATCTGTGACAACCACAGCTGCTAGAGCATGCTAGATGAGGTCTGAATATGATCAGCAAAGTAGTATCACCATCTCCCTATGTCTTACTTGGGATATGACCTCTAGAACTGGACACAGGACTCTAGATCAATTATGTGTAAAGTGGTATATAACCCCCCAGTCAATCCCCAGTGGAACCATAATTTAAAAAAATGACATAGCAGGCAGTGATATCACTTTACAAATCCTATTCAGACCTCATGAAGAGACCTGCTTCCAATTCTGTCAAGTAAAAGAACAAAAATTTGGGTTAAAGGTGGTTCTACTGGGGATCGAACCCAGGACCTTCTGCGTGTAAAGCAGACGTGATAACCACTAAACTATGGAACCCAATGGCACTGGTCCACCTGATAGTGTGAAAAATTCAATTGACTTTTCCAATGTGGTTATCACACCTGCTTTATAAACAGATGTTCTGGATTCAATCCCCAGTGGAACCATAATTGAAAAAAATGACATAGGCAGGTAGTGATACCACTTTACAAATCCTATTCAGACCTCATCAAGAGTCATATTTAGACTTTATCTAGAGTCCTGATTCCAGTTCTGTAGGTCACATCTCCAAAGGGACATAAGGAAGGTGGTTATATACCACTTTACACATAATTGATCTAGAGTCCTGTGTCCAGTTCTAGAGGTCATATCCCAAGTAAGACATAGGGAGATGGTGATACTACTTTGCTGATCATATTCAGACCTCATCTAGCATGCTCTAGCAGCTGTGGTTGTCACAGATCTAGAAGGCCTGTCATCCAATGAGTGAGACCACCATCCCAATAAGTGAGAGATCCTTGCATTAAGTGAGACATCTTTCCGATGAGTAAGACACATTTGTCATGAGCGAGACTGTGTGACTAACTTCTCATAAGCAAGACTACCTTTTAGTGAATAGGACTCTTGGTGAACACAGTGTTATTAGACGAAAGCACCCGATGGTGTGATAAATTCAAATGACCGCTATGGCTGTACAACCATTGTCTTTCAACATGTGAGACTTTTCCAATGTGGTTATCACACCTGCGTTACACACAGAGGTTCTGGATTCAATCCCCAGTGGAACCATAATTTTAAAAAATGACATAGCAGGTAGTGATACCACTTTACAAATCCTATTCAGACCTCATGAAGAGACCTGCTTCCAATTCTGTCAAGTAAAAGAACAAAAAGTTGAGTTAAAGGTGGTTCCACTGGGGATCGAACCCAGGACCTTCTGCATGTAAAGCAGACGTGATAACCACTACACTATGGAACCCAATGGCACTGGTCCACCCGATGGTGTAGTAGTTATCACGTCTGCTTTACACGCAGAAGGTCCTGGGTTCGATCCCCAGTGGAACCACCTTTAACTCAACTTTTTGTTCTTTTACTTGACAGAATTGGAAGCAGGTCTCTTCATGAGGTCTGAATAGGATTTGTAAAGTGGTATCACTACCTGCTATGTCATTTTTTTAAATTATGGTTCCACTGGGGATTGAATCCAGAACCTCTGTGTGTAACGCAGGTGTGATAACCACATTGGAAAAGTCTCACATGTTGAAAGACAATGGTTGTACAGCCATAGCGGTCATTTGAATTTATCACACCATCGGGTGCTTTCGTCTAATAACACTGTGTTCACCAAGAGTCCTATTCACTAAAAGGTAGTCTTGCTTATGAGAAGTTAGTCACACAGTCTCGCTCATGACAAATGTGTCTTACTCATCGGAAAGATGTCTCACTTAATGCAAGGATCTCTCACTTATTGGGATGGTGGTCTCACTCATTGGATGACAGGCCTTCTAGATCTGTGACAACCACAGCTGCTAGAGCATGCTAGATGAGGTCTGAATATGATCAGCAAAGTAGTATCACCATCTCCCTATGTCTTACTTGGGATATGACCTCTAGAACTGGACACAGGACTCTAGATCAATTATGTGTAAAGTGGTATATAACCACCTTCCTTATGTCCCTTTGGAGATGTGACCTACAGTACTGGAATCAGGACTCTAGATAAGGTCTAAATATGACTCTTGATGAGGTCTGTATAGGATTTGTAAAGTGGTATCACTACCTGCCTATGTCATTTTTTTCAATTATGGTTCCACTGGGGATTGAATCCAGAACCTCTGTGTGTAAAGCAGGTGTGATAACCACATTGGAAAAGTCTCACATGTTGAAAGACAATGGTTGTACAGCCATACCGGTCATTTGAATTTATCACACCATCGGGTGCTTTCGTCTAATAACACTGTGTTCACCAAGAGTCCTATTCACTAAAAGGTAGTCTTGCTTATGAGAAGTTAGTCACACAGTCTCGCTCATGACAAATGTGTCTTACTCATCGGAAAGATGTCTCACTTAATGCAAGGATCTCTCACTTATTGGGATGGTGGTCTCACTCATTGGATGACAGGCCTTCTAGATTTGTGACAACCACAGCTGCTAGAGCATGCTAGATGAGGTCTGAATATGATCAGCAAAGTAGTATCACCATCTCCCTATGTCTTACTTGGGATATGACCTCTAGAACTGGACACAGGACTCTAGATCAATTATGTGTAAAGTGGTATATAACCACCTTCCTTATGTCCCTTTGGAGATGTGACCTACAGAACTGGAATCAGGACTCTAGATAAGGTCTAAATATGACTCTTGATGAGGTCTGTATAGGATTTGTAAAGTGGTAACACTACCTGCCTATGTCATTTTTTTCAATTATGGTTCCACTGGGGATTGAATTTAGAACCTCTGTGTGTAAAGCAGGTGTGATAACCACATTGGAAAAGTCACACATGTTGAAAGACAATGGTTGTACAGCCATAGCGGTCATTTGAATTTATCACACTATCGGGTGCTTTCGTCTAATAACACTGTGTTCACCAAGAGTCCTATTCCCTAAAAGGTAGTCTTGCTTATGAGAAGTTAGTCACACAGTCTCGCTCATGACAAATGTGTCTTACTCATCGGAAAGATGTCTCACTTAATGCAAGGATCTCTCACTTATTGGGATGGTGATCTCACTCATTGGATGACAGGCCTTCTAGATCTGTGACAACCACAGCTGCTAGAGCATGCTAGATGAGGTCTGAATATGATCAGCAAAGTAGTATCACCATCTCCCTATGTCTTACTTGGGATATGACCTCTAGAACTGGACACAGGACTCTAGATCAATTATGTGTAAAGTGGTATATAACCACCTTCCTTATGTCCCTTTGGAGATGTGACCTACAGAACTGGAATCAGGACTCTAGATAAGGTCTAAATATGACTCTTGATGAGGTCTGTATAGGATTTGTAAAGTGGTATCACTACCTGCCTATGTCATTTTTTTCAATTATGGTTCCACTGGGGATTGAATCCAGAACATCTGTGTGTAAAGCAGGTATGATAACCACATTGGAAAAGTCAATTGAATTTTTCACACCATCGCGTGGACCAGTGCCATTGGGTTCCATAGTGTAGTGGTTATCACGTCTGCTTTACACGCAGAAGGTCCTGGGTTCGATCCCCAGTAGAACCACCTTTAACTCAACTTTTTGTTCTTTTACTTGACAGAATTGGAAGCAGGTCTCTTCAAGAGGTCTGAATAGGATTTGTAAAGTGGTATCACTGAGCGCTATGTCATTTTTTTTCAATTATGGTTCCACTGGGGATTGAATCCAGAACCTCTGTGTGTAAAGCAGGTGTGATAACCACATTGGAAAAGTCTCACATGTTGAAAGACAATGGTTGTACAGCCATACCGGTCATTTTAATTTATCACACCATTGGGTGCTTTCGTCTAATAACAGTGTTCACCAAGAGTCCTATTCACTAAAAGGTAGTCTTGCTTATGAGAAGTTAGTTACACACTCTCGCTCATGACAAATGTGTCTTACTCATCGGAAAGATGTCTCACTTAATGCAAGGATCTCTCACTTATTGGGATGGTGATCTCACTCATTGGATGACAGGCCTTCTAGATCTGTGACAACCACAGCTGCTAGAGCATGCTAGATGAGGTCTGAATATGATCAGCAAAGTAGTATCACCATCTCCCTATGTCTTACTTGGGATATGACCTCTAGAACTGGACACAGGACTCTAGATCAATTATGTGTAAAGTGGTATATAACCCCCCAGTCAATCCCCAGTGGAACCATAATTTAAAAAAATGACATAGCAGGCAGTGATACCACTTTACAAATCCTATTCAGACCTCATGAAGAGACCTGCTTCCAATTCTGTCAAGTAAAAGAACAAAAATTTGGGTTAAAGGTGGTTCTACTGGGGATCGAACCCAGGACCTTCTGCGTGTAAAGCAGACGTGATAACCACTAAACTATGGAACCCAATGGCACTGGTCCACCTGATAGTGTGAAAAATTCAATTGACTTTTCCAATGTGGTTATCACACCTGCTTTATACACAGATGTTCTGGATTCAATCCCCAGTGGAACCATAATTGAAAAAAATGACATAGGCAGGTAGTGATACCACTTTACAAATCCTATTCAGACCTCATCAAGAGTCATATTTAGACTTTATCTAGAGTCCTGATTCCAGTTCTGTAGGTCACATCTCCAAAGGGACATAAGGAAGGTGGTTATATACCACTTTACACATAATTGATCTAGAGTCCTGTGTCCAGTTCTAGAGGTCATATCCCAAGTAAGACATAGGGAGATGGTGATACTACTTTGCTGATCATATTCAGACCTCATCTAGCATGCTCTAGCAGCTGTGGTTGTCACAGATCTAGAAGGCCTGTCATCCAATGAGTGAGACCACCATCCCAATAAGTGAGAGATCCTTGCATTAAGTGAGACATCTTTCCGATGAGTAAGACACATTTGTCATGAGCGAGACTGTGTGACTAACTTCTCATAAGCAAGACTACCTTTTAGTGAATAGGACTCTTGGTGAACACAGTGTTATTAGACGAAAGCACCCGATGGTGTGATAAATTCAAATGACCGCTATGGCTGTACAACCATTGTCTTTCAACATGTGAGACTTTTCCAATGTGGTTATCACACCTGCGTTACACACAGAGGTTCTGGATTCAATCCCCAGTGGAACCATAATTTAAAAAAATGACATAGCAGGTAGTGATACCACTTTACAAATCCTATTCAGACCTCATGAAGAGACCTGCTTCCAATTCTGTCAAGTAAAAGAACAAAAAGTTGAGTTAAAGGTGGTTCCACTGGGGATCGAACCCAGGACCTTCTGCATGTAAAGCAGACGTGATAACCACTACACTATGGAACCCAATGGCACTGGTCCACCCGATGGTGGAGTAGTTATCACGTCTGCTTTACACGCAGAAGGTCCTGGGTTCGATCCCCAGTGGAACCACCTTTAACTCAACTTTTTGTTCTTTTACTTGACAGAATTGGAAGCAGGTCTCTTCATGAGGTCTGAATAGGATTTGTAAAGTGGTATCACTACCTGCTATGTCATTTTTTTAAATTATGGTTCCACTGGGGATTGAATCCAGAACCTCTGTGTGTAACGCAGGTGTGATAACCACATTGGAAAAGTCTCACATGTTGAAAGACAATGGTTGTACAGCCATAGCGGTCATTTGAATTTATCACACCATCGGGTGCTTTCGTCTAATAACACTGTGTTCACCAAGAGTCCTATTCACTAAAAGGTAGTCTTGCTTATGAGAAGTTAGTCACACAGTCTCGCTCATGACAAATGTGTCTTACTCATCGGAAAGATGTCTCACTTAATGCAAGGATCTCTCACTTATTGGGATGGTGGTCTCACTCATTGGATGACAGGCCTTCTAGATCTGTGACAACCACAGCTGCTAGAGCATGCTAGATGAGGTCTGAATATGATCAGCAAAGTAGTATCACCATCTCCCTATGTCTTACTTGGGATATGACCTCTAGAACTGGACACAGGACTCTAGATCAATTATGTGTAAAGTGGTATATAACCACCTTCCTTATGTCCCTTTGGAGATGTGACCTACAGAACTGGAATCAGGACTCTAGATAAGGTCTAAATATGACTCTTGATGAGGTCTGTATAGGATTTGTAAAGTGGTATCACTACCTGCCTATGTCATTTTTTTCAATTATGGTTCCACTGGGGATTGAATTTAGAACCTCTGTGTGTAAAGCAGATGTGATAACCACATTGGAAAAGTCAATTGAATTTTTCACACCATCGGGTGGACCATTGCCATTGGGTTCCATAGTGTAGTGGTCATCACGTCTGCTTTACACGCAGAAGGTCCTGGGTTCGATCCCCAGTGGAACCACCTTTAACTCAACTTTTTGTTCTTTGACTGGACAGAATTGGAAGCAGGTCTCTTCATGAGGTCTGAATAGGATTTGTAAAGTGGTATCACTGCCTGCTATGTAATTTTTTTCAATTATGGTTCCACTGGGGATTGAATCCAGAACCTCGGTGTGTAAAGCAGGTGTGATAACCACATTGGAAAAGTCTCACATGTTGAAAGACAATGGTTGTACAGCCATACCGGTTATTTTAATTTATCACACCATTGGGTGCTTTCGTCTAATAACAGTGTTCACCAAGAGTCCTATTCACTAAAAGGTAGTCTTGCTTATGAGAAGTTAGTTACACAGTCTCGCTCATGACAAATGTGTCTTACTCATCGGAAAGATGTCTCACTTAATGCAAGGATCTCTTACTTATTGGGATGGTGGTCTCACTCATTGGATGACAGGCCTTCTAGATCTGTGACAACCACAGCTGCTAGAGCATGCTAGAGGAGGTCTGAATATGATCAGCAAAGTAGTATCACCATCTCCCTATGTCTTACTTGGGATATGACCTCTAGAACTGGACACAGGACTCTAGATCAATTATGTGTAAAGTGGTATATAACCACCTTCCTTATGTCCCTTTGGAGATGTGACCTACAGAACTGGAATCAGGACTCTAGATAAGGTCTAAATATGACTCTTGATGAGGTCTGAATAGGATTTGTAAAGTGGTATCACTACCTGCCTATGTCATTTTTTTCAATTATGGTTCCACTGGGGATTGAATCCAGAACATCTGTGTGTAAAGCAGGTGTGATAACCACATTGGAAAAGTCAATTGAAATTTTCACACCATCGGGTGGAACAGTGCCATTGGGTTCCATAGTGTAGTGGTTATCACGTCTGCTTTACACGCAGAAGGTCCTGGGTTCGATCCCCAGTGACACCACCTTTAACTCAACTTTTTGTTCTTTTACTTGACAGAATTGGAAGCAGGTCTCTTCATGAGGTCTGAATAGGATTTGTAAAGTGGTATCACTGCCTGCTATGTCATTTTTTTAAATTATGGTTCCACTGGGGATTGAATCCAGAACCTCTGTGTGTAAAGCAGGTGTGATAACCACATTGGAAAAGTCTCACAAGTTGAAAGACAATGGTTGTACAGCCATAGCGGTCAATTTAATTTTTCACAACCTCAGGTGGGAAAGCACCATTGGGTTCCATAGTGTAGTGGTCATCACGTCTGCTTTACACGCAGAAGGTCCTGGGTTCGATCCCCAGTGGAACCACCTTTAACTCAACTTTTTGTTCTTTGACTGGACAGAATTGGAAGCAGGTCTCTTCATGAGGTCTGAATAGGATTTGTAAAGTGGTATCACTGCCTGCTATGTAATTTTTTTCAATTATGGTTCCACTGGGGATTGAATCCAGAACCTCGGTGTGTAAAGCAGGTGTGATAACCACATTGGAAAAGTCTCACATGTTGAAAGACAATGGTTCTACAGCCATACCGGTCATTTTAATTTATCACACCATTGGGTGCTTTCGTCTAATAACAGTGTTCACCAAGAGTCCTATTCACTAAAAGGTAGTCTTGCTTATGAGAAGTTAGTTACACAGTCTCGCTCATGACAAATGTGTCTTACTCATCGGAAAGATGTCTCACTTAATGCAAGGATCTCTTACTTATTGGGATGGTGGTCTCACTCATTGGATGACAGGCCTTCTAGATCTGTGACAACCACAGCTGCTAGAGCATGCTAGATGAGGTCTGAATATGATCAGCAAAGTAGTATCACCATCTCCCTATGTCTTACTTGGGATATGACCTCTAGAACTGGACACAGGACTCTAGATCAATTATGTGTAAAGTGGTATATAACCACCTTCCTTATGTCCCTTTGGAGATGTGACCTACAGAACTGGAATCAGGACTCTAGATAAGGTCTAAATATGACTCTTGATGAGGTCTGAATAGGATTTGTAAAGTGGTATCACTACCTGCCTATGTCATTTTTTTCAATTATGGTTCCACTGGGGATTGAATCCAGAACATCTGTGTGTAAAGCAGGTGTGATAACCACATTGGAAAAGTCAATTGAATTTTTCACACCATCGGGTGGAACAGTGCCATTGGGTTCCATAGTGTAGTGGTTATCACGTCTGCTTTACACGCAGAAGGTCCTGGGTTCGATCCCCAGTGGAACCACCTTTAACTCAACTTTTTGTTCTTTGACTTGACAGAATTGGAAGCAGGTCTCTTCATGAGGTCTGAATAGGATTTGTAAAGTGGTATCACTACCTGCTATGTCATTTTTTTCAATTATGGTTCCACTGGGGATTGAATCCAGAACATCTGTGTGTAAAGCAGGTGTGATAACCACATTGGAAAAGTCTCACATGTTGAAAGACAATGGTTGTACAGCCATACCGGTCATTTTAATTTATCACACCATTGGGTGCTTTCGTCTAATAACAGTGTTCACCAAGAGTCCTATTCACTAAAAGGTAGTCTTGCTTATGAGAAGTTAGTTACACAGTCTCGCTCATGACAAATGTGTCTTACTCATCGGAAAGATGTCTCACTTAATGCAAGGATCTCTCACTTATTGGGATGGTGGTCTCACTCATTGGATGACAGGCCTTCTAGATCTGTGACAACCACAGCTGCTAGAGCATGCTAGATGAGGTCTGAATATGATCAGCAAAGTAGTATCACCATCTCCCTATGTCTTACTTGGGATATGACCTCTAGAACTGGACACAGGACTCTAGATCAATTATGTGTAAAGTGGTATATAACCACCTTCCTTATGTCCCTTTGGAGATGTGACCTACAGAACTGGAATCAGGACTCTAGATAAGGTCTAAATATGACTCTTGATGAGGTCTGAATAGGATTTGTATAGTGGTATCACTACCTGCCTATGTCATTTTTTTCAATTATGGTTCCACTGGGGATTGAATCCAGAACATCTGTGTGTAAAGCAGGTGTGATAACCAAATTGGAAAAGTCAATTGAATTTTCACACCATCGGGTGGAACAGTGCCATTGGGTTCCATAGTGTAGTGATTATCACGTCTGCTTTACACGCAGAAGGTCCTGGGTTCGATCCCGTGACACCACCTTTAACTCAACTTTTTGTTCTTTTACTTGACAGAATTGGAAGCAGGTCTCTTCATGAGGTCTGAATAGGATTTGTAAAGTGGTATCACTGCCTGCTATGTCATTTTTTTAAATTATGGTTCCACTGGGGATTGAATCCAGAACCTCTGTGTGTAAAGCAGGTGTAATAACCACACTGGAAAAGTCTCACAAGTTGAAAGACAATGGTTTACAGCCATAGCGGCCAATTGAATTTTTCACAACCTCGGGTGCGAAAGTGCCATTGGGTTCCATAGTGTAGTGGTCATCACGTCTGCTTTACACGCAGAAGGTCCTGGGTTCGTTCCCCAGTGTAACCACCTTTAACCCAAATTTTTGTTCTTTTACTTGACAGAATTGGAAGCAGGTCTCTTCATGAGGTCTGAATAGGATTTGTAAAGTGGTATCACTGCCTGCTATGTAATTTTTTAAAATTATGGTTCCACTGGGGATTGAATCCAGAACCTCTGTGTGTAAAGAAGGTGTGATAACCACATTGGAAAAGTCTCACAAGTTGAAAGACAATGGTTGTACAGCCATAGCGGTCAATTTAATTTTTACAACCTCAGGTGGGAAAGCACCATTGGGTTCCATAGTGTAGTGGTCATCACGTCTGCTTTACACGCAGAAGGTCCTGGGTTCGATCCCCAGTGGAACCACCTTTAACTCAACTTTTTGTTCTTTTACTTGACAGAATTGGAAGCAGGTCTCTTCATGAGGTCTGAATAGGATTTGTAAAGTGGTATCACTGCCTGCTATGTCATTTTTTTCAATTATGGTTCCACTGGGGATTGAATCCAGAACCTCTGTGTGTAAAGCAGGTGTGATAACCACATTGGAAAAGTCTCACAAGTTGAAAGACAATGGTTGTACAGCCATAGCGGTCAATTGAATTTTTCACACCATCCGTGGGACAGTGCCATTGGATCCCATAGTGCAGTGGTGATTGTCATGGGAGAGGGGGTATGGCCCAGGATTACATGGGTTACACCCCATTTGGCCACCCCTGCTCTCACTTGGGAAGGAAGGGGTTATCTGGACTGTGGTCCAGTAATGTGTTTTTACCTTGCTTCAGCATCCCAATGTATATTCCCCTGTAAAAAGGTATTGTTTCTGTTCCAGTGTTTGCACCAACACATACCCTGGGATTGATGCGGGAGGGAAAGGGTTAAGGTTAACTGAGTGTTTATAGCTCTTTGTTCCATGTTCCCGCCTTTTCAGGCACCATTTTGCAGAGTCCCATAGGTCGCCATTGGAGCTCCATACATTCCAATGGCAGAAGTAGCGGTTTTGGACCTGTTTCCAGCGACGACCAGCAGGTGGCGTCCGAGAGGAGGAGCGGCGGTTTCCCATTGTAAGTCAATTGGGCCATTGACTTCAATGGGGATTCCTCGACGTAGACCTCCAGGAACAGGTTGGCAGCCATCCAAACCGCAAAACCGCAGAAGCGGATACAATGTCTTTGAAAAGAGCTTTATCACTTGGTTCAAGTTCAATGAGAATTGGCGTGGGAATCTTAGGTTCTAGGGCACCTGGGAATAAATTCTTGTTGCCCCTAGGAACCCCCACACACGACCCCCATCAGGTCCGGGAATGAGAGACCCCCATAAAGGGATGAGCGGAGAAAGAGGGTCGCGCCATTGACTTTAATGGCGGAGCGGAGGTCCCATTGACTCCAATGGCGGCATGCGTACAGGTACAGTTCCGGCAAGAAAAGCTGGCAGGTATCAGCCCACTGGGCCCAACGGAACCGACTATATTAATATGTGAAGATATTAAACTGTGAATGGTACTTTGGGTCTGGTATGATAACGCAGAGCCCATCTGCTATGGTAATAGGTCAGGAGGGCAGACAAATGGTTTAGCATAAGCCCTCTGATCAAAGGTTGACCGCTCTGATTGTATACACTAGGGCGAAGAACAAAGGGCCTGAGTGGTCTGTAAGTGTCATAGTTCACACTTGCAGGGAAGGGAGATTCTACTTCAAAGGACTCCACTAGCCAGCTAGGTGCCTTAAGGCAGCGGTGCGCAATCTGTGGGGTGCGACCCCCAGGGGGGGCGCGAGACTGCCGACGGGGGGCGCGGGGTTTACAGAGGCCCCGCGCGCTTCCCGAAGGCACTTAAATTAAGTGCCGGGGGAGCTGCAGGGCCTCTGTAAACCATACTTACCCGTGGCTCCGGCGGCTTCCTCCCGGCGTCGCCATGGCAACGCGGCGTCAAAATGACGCTGCGAGGTCATGTGACGTCACGTTGCTATGGCAACGTGACGTCATTACGCCGGTGCGAGGGTAAGTTGGGGTTGGGGGGGCGCGGGAGTGAGGGGACAGCCGTCAGGGGGGCGCAGGGAAAAAAGTTTGCGCCCCCCTGCCTTAAGGTTACGGAATAGAACTGAAATGGTATATAAACAAGGCTCAGTCTATGCCCATTGTCTTTGTGTCATTCTGAGAATGCTGCATGAACTGCTAATCAAAATTCGTGTTCAAATTTTTCAAGGAATAAATTATATTTTATCATATCTAGTCGTGTTCAGTTCAACCCAGGTATTTTGGTGTATAATATAGGCCTCTCACAAGTTCCCGTGACAGTGATCACGTGTTTTACACGCAGAAGGTCCTGGGTTCGACCCCCAGTAGAACCACCTTTAACTCAACTTTTTGTTCTTTTACTTGACAGAATTGGAAGCAGGTCTCTTCATGAGGTCTGAATAGGATTTGTAAAGTGGTATCACTACCTGCTATGTCATTTTTTTCAATTATGGTTCCACTGGGGATTGAATCCAGAACCTCTGTGTGTAAAGCAGGTGTGATAACCACATTGGAAAAGTCTCACATGTTGAAAGACAATGGTTGTACAGCCATAGCGGTCATTTGAATTTATCACACCATCGGGTGCTTTCGTCTAATAACACTGTGTTCACCAAGAGTCCTATTCACTAAAAGGTAGTCTCGCTTATGAGAAGTTAGTCACACGGTCTCACTCATGACAAATGTGTCTTACTCATCGGAAAGATGTCTCACTTAATGCAAGGATCTCTCACTTATTGGGATGGTGGTCTCACTCATTGGATGACAGGCCTTCTAGATCTGTGACAACCACAGCTGCTAGAGCATTCTAGAGGAGGTCTGAATATGATCAGCAAAGTAGTATCACCATCTCCCTGTGTCTTACTTGGGATATGACCTCTAGAACTGGACACAGGACTCTAGATCAATTATGTGTAAAGTGGTATATAACCACCTTCCTTATGTCCCTTTGGAGATGTGACCTACAGAACTGGAATCAGGACTCTAGATAAGGTCTAAATATGACTCTTGAAGAGGTCTGAATAGGATTTGTAAAGTGGTATCACTACCTGCCTATGTCATTTTTTTCAATTATGGTTCCACTGGGGATTGAATCCAGAACCTCTGTGTGTAAAGCAGGTGTGATAACCACATTGGAAAAGTCTCACATGTTGAAAGACAATGGTTGTACAGCCATAACAGTCGATTGATTTTTCACACCATCCATAGGGTTCCATAGTGTAGTGGTTATCATGTCTGCTTTACACGCAGAAGGTCCTGGGTTTGATCCCCAGTGGAACCACCTTTAACTCAACTTTCTGTTCTTTTACATGACAGAATTGGAAGCAGGTCTCTTCATGATGTCTAAATAGGATTTGTAAAGTGGTATCACTACCTGCTATGTCATTTTTTTCAATTATGGTTCCACTGGGGATTGAATCCAGAACCTCCGTGTGTAAAGCAGGTGTGATAACCACATTGGAAAAGTCTCACATTGAAAGACAATGTTTATCCAGCAATACCATTGTATCACCACCTTCCTTAACAATACAGACATACAGTATTTATTGTGTCAACTATTTATGGTTCCACTGTGGATTGAACCCAAAACTTCTGTGTATAAAGCAGGCGTGATAACATTGGGAAAGCCTCACATGTTGAAAGCTAATGGTTATCCACCAATATCAGGAGAGGTATTTCTAAAAGGAAAAGATAGTTTGAACTAATAGGGACTGACGTCTTAAAACAAGTCATAAATGCTCACAAACCTGGCTGTAATTCCTCCTATTTCCTCCTTCCTCTGATTCAACGGATCCTTGCGTGACATTTTCAATATTATACTTGGTTTCTCCCTGGTTTTTCACATCCCAAACATTTATAGAGCAGCCATGGCTCGTAAATCTGTCATCGGTATCGTCCATTACCAACTCTGTAACTTGATGAGAATCTTTTCCAATGACCTCTTCAATATTTCTTCTCCTCTTGGTGTGGCGAGATGAACAACCTAGAAACATTGGGATTAAAACCGGGACACACAAAATAGCGGGTGTGGATGTAGATCTCAAGTCCACTTTATAGGAACCCCAAAGAAGGGTCTGAGAGAGCCATTCTCTTGCTCCTCCATTGCAGGTCGTCAGATAACACACACACACACATATATAAATATATCACTACTATTATTAAATATAATCTCAAGTTTCCTCTGTAGCCAGGCTCCTCTCAACCCATTTCAATATCATCTGGTTACATGGCTAAGGCTGGGATGATTAAACTGCTGCAGCAGTTAAACACAAGGTTCCTTGGGTTGGTTGGTAGGTATTTGGGCTCACTAGAGAAAGAGGGCAGAGAGACATGGGGAGGAGAGAAAGTGAAGGGTGGTAGAGAGGAAGGTGTGAGAGAGAAAAGGGTAGAAAGAGAAGGCGAGAGAAAGAAGGGGAGATAGATAGGGGTTGTTAGATAGAAGGGGAGAGAGAAGACTGAGGGATAGATAGAAGGGGGCATGTAGAGAAGAGATGGTGGCGATCCATACCATACAAAACCCTATCAGAGTCAGATATATTATGGGACACCAAGATGCAATTTGTATACAAATAAATATATATTGCAGGGCCATTGTAGACAAAGTGTCCGAGTCATTTGTATTCATCATATATATATATATATATATATATATATATATATATATATATATAGTACCAATAAGAGTACTGATAATAGTAATGTGAACTATTTAAAGTGGAGCCAAGAGGTAGCAGTATGTACCAGTGTTACAGCAGAAAAGTTCACACATGTATATGTAACCATATATTTTTTAGAGCTGGTCCCCCTTTCTCCGTCACTCACCCTCGCTCCGGTAGGGGATGCTGCGGGGGTGAGTGCATCGCCGGGAGTTCCGCCATCTTTATCATGTCTGCGGAGACTCGAGCATGCGCAGAAGCGACACGGCAGCCATCTTGCGTTTGGCGTTAGGCTCGCGCATGCGCAGATGCGACGGCCATTACAGGGAGTGAGAAGAGGCGCACCATAGTCAGGGACATTCCCCAGTTCGCACATGCGCAGTTAGCAGCGGCCATTGCAGTTCGCGCACGTGGTCCCAATGCTAAAGAGGCCCATGGGGAACTACAACTACAACACCCAGCAGCCCCAGGGGCTGAAACTCAGGTGATGCTACAGCAGCCAATAGGGCTTGCAAGATTCTCCTGCTGGAGAAAGATACATTGTTGTGCACAGACCATGCGAGTCAGTTGGTGCTGGGATAAGGTAGGGGAAAGTAGTGTGTAGGGAACAAGTGGCTTCTTACACTAGGCCAGGTTACCCCCTAGGCCCCAGCTAGGCCCAACTCCCCTTCAGTTTGTGGCTGCTCTAGGGAAGGACCCTGCAGTTAGGGACTTGCCCTGTTAGCAGTGAGTTTAGTCAGGGACACAGCTGCAGTGCTGGGTGCTCTGACAAGAAGGGTCAGTGTGCAGGGAATCATTCTCTGCAGTAGCAGAGACAGAGACTGTCTGAGCTGTGAGATCGCTCAGGAGACTATCCACCAGGAGGAGGACGCCATCGCTGAGGCTTCGGCGCTGGACACCGACGGGTCCTCTTCAGTTCTGCAGTACCCGGGTGCAGGAGCACCGGGCAGGTACAATCCAAATCACCAAGTGCACCAACTTACACTTCATCTTAGTGGGCAGCGCTGTTCCACACGTGGGTGGGGTTGTGGGACTCTTGGGACTTTTGGGTACAAGGACTTTGGGAATACTGTGGGGGGTTATTACCCATGAGGAGCAGTGTTACAGGGTGACACTGAAGGTTACTGTTGATGTCATATTGTTGATGTATGCTGTACTGTGTTTATCTGCCCATATAGTAAACCTGTTTTATATATACCTTTGGTGTATGTGGTTAATATATGTGGGTCCTGTGTTAGGGGTCATTCTACCCTTAGAATCCTACACAGGTGGAGGTGCTGTTTATGTAAGATCGTTCCAGAGGATACACCCCAGTCTCTCTCTCTCTCTCTCTTTTTCTCTCTCTCTCTATATATATATACATACACACGTAAGTGGTCTGGGTAGCAAAATACCATGGCATTTCCTCAGGTTTGCCTCCAAGTGTCCATCTATATCGAGGACACAGCATACCATGTCCGGCAGCTGGAGGGTTGCTTAGCAAGTTTTGACTTTTGTTTTATTTACAGAACATGAATTGTCTTGTTTCTCCCAAAAGCCTCCATCCCATCTTCATTCTTCTATTGGTTTCATTCAAAAGGTTGAACGGAGAGTATTGCAGGCACACATCTCATCAATTTTCAAAAAGGAAGGTAAACTGCCGGGGCACTTGGAGGTGGGGAAAATCCTGTAGTATCCCAACAAGTCACGACGGAAGAAGCAGGTACCAGGCCAACGGACTCAATCAATAAGTGATTTATTTAGCAAAATACAACCAACGTTTCAACTGCCACGCAGACTTCGTCAAGGGCTAAACAATAATCAAAAAAGTGCACTATAAATAACAAGGTACTCACCCATCTCACCTCCCTGCAAGTGTCTGATGGCGCGAAAGTCGAGAGCCTGTGACATCACGGCGCCGACGGAGACTCACACATGCGCAAAACAAACTGCCTGTCCGCAGGCATATGCACATGAGCATTACACTCCCTCAGAGAGCCGGTGTCTAGCAGGGAACAAGAGTCTGCCCCCCTCCATTGCCACGGAAACGCGACGCTCTACAGGAAAAATAGAGTAACGCGAGTCCATCTGGCAAAGCAGCAGTGAGGTGGATACCAGAACCCTACTGTGAAAGAACAGAGAAAGAGGACCAATCCCACTATGTGTCCCAGTGTACAAACCCCAGTATTCAGGTTATATACCTGTATTAAAATCATCCAAAAAGACAACATTTAATCATTAAGGAAATAAATAATCTGGATATTTAAAATGGTACACAAAAATAAACACAATAGACCATACAGAACCTAAAAAGGACTGACAATCACAAAAAACAAACATTAACCAACTAACATATAATCGCCACCAACATAGAAAGAGAAAGCAGAACAAACATGGAGCTAGCTAATAATATCACTCATTCCACATCCCTAGTAAAACTTCCAGCATGAATCAAAGATGACGGAGGTGCAGAGGCGTGAGTCCACTACTGAAACAGAAAATGATCGCCTGTCAAGGAAACTGTAAGAGATGTGTGCAGAGGTACATCTAATGGAGACCGATTAGGCTGAAATTATATCTTGGCTATATATATATATTCACACATACACACACACACACACACACACACACACACACACACAACACACACACACACACACACACACACGCCCAACAGTCAAACAAGAAAGTCTCTTATCTGTTTCTGTATTTGTAGCTTTAGGGGAAGGCCTCTCTGTTCTCCTGGGTCAGCATCCTTGTGTGCTATGGCACTTTCTGTGTCCAGGTATAGAGGTCTTGTCCCCTTGTCTTGCTGACAGCATACAGTCCTTTTGTGTGCATCAAGACATCATATTTTCCTCAGGTCAGCCCAGTTGTGGGCTAAAGAAATCTCTGCAGTCCTCTTTCTCCTTATGTCAGCCCAAATGTGAGCTAATGAATCTCTCTCCTGTTTCTCACAGCAGGCTTTTTGTGTCAGGAATCGGCGTTCTCCTCGCCTCCCACACAGAGCACCGCCTCTCCGCAGGGAGCCCCTGGACCCACAAAACAATCCTGCCTTACCGTCCTCCACGGCTCCTCGCCCCTGCCGCCATTGCGGGATCACTCCCCTCGGCGATTCCTCTGCTCAGCGCCGGGTGCGCCCACGCCCTCCTGCACGCACACCTACACGCACGCCAGCCTCAGACGTTATGTGCATGCATTCCCAGCTTACAGAGCACACGCCTAACAGAGCACTTTTTACCACTGCTCCTGCAGTGAGGCGTCGCCCCCAAGCATCACATAGTTCCATGCAAATCAATGATTACCCTCAGCTGGGCTGTAACACCTCCCTCCTATCAGGGAGGACTCCTTGCAGTCCTCCAGGCCTGCCCCCTTTTCCCATTGGCCTGCCCAGCTTTATTATGCCTGTGCTTCCCATCACTCGTCGCTCGACATAGTTCTGTATGGAAGCATTTGACTACTCTCTCAGTGACTCCTCAGGTATTGACGCGGATTGGACGACTACCCCCTCTGGCTCTCGACTTCGGCTCTACTTGGACTTCGTGACTTCTGGCATCCCTGTAACATGGCTTATACCTTCAATCATCCGCAACTCTCCTATCCCTGATCTTGGCAACGGCAATAACTACTCCTCCTCTACTACCGGTACCGGCAAGTATTATCTTCATTACTATACCTGGCCTGGCAACACTAACACCACACTCTGGACGCGCTCCCTTTGCTGCGGGTGCGTGTATCCCTACGTCCCACCTCAGCACAGGGGACGGGTCTGGTCTGCGGGCAGCACCGGCGTAACATTATGTCGAGCCCACAAGACACAGACCAGACCGAACTTCAACAGTTTCTCTCTAATCTGCTTCAGCATAACCAGGCCATAGCGGATCAAATTGTGACACTTACATGCCAGGTCACAGTACTCTCAGACAGGGTACCGACCGCGACCCCGCCAGATGTAAGCCCCCACTCCGCAAGCGCAGTTAGCAGCTCAGATGTAAGGATTCCTCCCCCCAAGCCTTATGCAGATGAACCGCAAGATTGTAGGGGTTTCCTAAACCAGTGTGAGGTGCAGTTTGAAATGGCTCCCCATCTCTACAATACTGATCGCAAGAAGGTAGCCTACATTTATAGCCTCCTCACTGGCAGCGCCCTGGCTTGGGCTTCCCCGGGTTTGGGAGCGACGTTCTGACCTTACCCAAGATTACCCGGCATTTAAAGTCGAGTTTAAACAAGTATTCGATTCTTCCGCTCGTCGGGAAATGGCATCTGTTTCTCTCCTCCAGATCACTCAGGGACGGCGAATGGTGACGCAGTATGCTGTGGAATTCCGGACTCTAGCAGCCGAGACTAACTGGGGACAAGAGGCTCTCGTCTCCGTGTTCTGGCAAGGCCTGGCAGATCCCATCAAGGATGAACTCTCTCGCCAATCCAGGCCGGATCAATTGGACGTCCTCATTGATTTGGCTGTCCGAGTGGATCAACGTATCCAGGTACGCCGCTCAGAGCGTCAGCGCACTCGCGTCCATAACTTTCATGTTCCGTTCTCCAGTACTCCCAGCAACACTCCTGCACTGGAGTTGCCAGAGCCAATGCAATTGGGGGTACAACGCATCCGCACACCGATACGGCAGTTCCGCCACGCCGGGGGATTGTGTTTCTACTGCGGATCCATGGAACATCTGGTTCGGGAGTGTCCACTGCGTCCGGGACGGGAACACCCAATGAGCACAGAGGGGCTCTCTCTGGGTGTAATGTCTCCACATCCCCTTTCTAAAGGTGAACTCCCTAAGAAACTTACATTTCCAGTCTCCCTTTCAGGCGATAAGTTCAAGACTTCTACCGCCGCTTTCATTGACTCAGGAGCTGGAGGAAACTTGTGGATCTTGAATTCGCCAGGTTAAACCGCATACCACTCGTGAGAAAGAAGGTTCCCATCGCACTCGTCGGTATCGATGGACGTCCTCTTACCCCGGCCCACATCTCCTTAGAGACTGCTCCCTTGCTTCTGTCCTCATATCTGCATAAGGAGATCTTAGTTCTCCATGCCATTCACGCTCCTGGGATACCCATCACCCTTGGTCTTCCTTGGCTACAGCTTAACAATCCTCTCATTGACTGGACTTCCTCTGCCCCCATTTCCTGGAGGCCGAGGTCAGACGAGACTCATCAACTGCTGGCCAATACCTCTGTTCCCGAAGTTATTCTACCTTCCGTTTACCATCAATTCCGGGACGTTTTCAATAAGGTACAGTCAGACCTCTTGCCGCCACACAGGACTTATGATTGTCCGATCGATCTAGTTCCAGGTTACTCCCTACCCAAGTCCAAGACCTACCCCTTGTCGTTACCAGAATCTCACGCTATAGATGAATATATCCAGGAGAATCTCAAGAAAGGCTTTATTCGGCACTCCAATTTCCCAGCAGGGGCTCGGTTTTTCTTCGTCAAGAAAAAGGACGGGTCGTTGAGGCCTTGCATCGACTACAGGGGTTTAAACCACATCACTATTAAAAATCGTTACCCCCTTCCCCTTATTACCGAACTGTTCGATAAATTACAGGGGGCCAAGATTTTTTCCAAGTTGGATCTACGTGGTGCCTATAACCTGGTGCGCATCAGGAAGGGGGATGAATGGAAGACGGCCTTCAACACGCGTAGTGGACACTACGAATATCTAGTAATGCCTTTCGGCTTATGTAATGCTCCCGCTGTCTTCCAGGATTTCATCAACGACGTCTTTCGTAAGGTACTCAATATTTTTGTTATTGTATACTTGGATGATATCCTGATTTTTTCCAAAGATCTCCAGGACCATATAAGCCACACCTCCTACGTCCTTTCCCGTCTCCGTGAACATCATTTGTACGCCAAACTGGAGAAGTGCACCTTTCATACGACCTCTACTCCGTTCCTGGGGTATATCATTTCCGATGAGGGGTTTATGATGGACTCCGGCAAACTTCAAGCAGTCACTGAATGGCCAAGACCCAACTCTCTCAAGGCCATACAACGTTTTTTAGGGTTCGCTAATTACTATCGTAAGTTTATACGGAGTTTTTCCACCATTGTGGCACCCCTCACTGCGCTCACCAAAAAAGGAGCTGATCCTTCTGCTTGGTCACCCGAGGCTATCTCCGCCTTCGAGACACTCAAGAAAGCCTTTATATCCGCACCTATTCTCCGTCATCCCAACATCGAACTTCCCTTCGTCCTGGAGGTCGACGCTTCTGATTGCGGCGCTGGTGCCGTTCTTTCCCAGAGACCCACGCCCCAAGATAAGTTACATCCCTGTGCATATTTTTCCAAGAAATTCTCGTCTGCCGAGAGGAACTATGACGTGGGTAACAGGGAACTTCTGGCCGTGAAGATGGCTCTTCAAGAGTGGAGACACCTGCTGGAGGGGTCAAAAGAGCCGTTTACTATTCTCACGGACCATAAGAACCTTCTTTACATAGAGAACGCTCAAAGCCTTGGTCCACGACAGGCTCGTTGGGCTCTTTTTTTTTCTCGATTCGATTTTCACCTGTCCTATATTCCCGGGACCAAGAACGTAAAGGCAGACGCACTCTCCCGTATACATTCTTCTGAAGAGAGGCAAGAGGAATCGTTGGAGACTATCCTTCCACATGAGAGGATTCTCGCCACGTCCACTTTCAAGAATCTTGACAAGATTTTGCACTCCCAGAGACGCATTCCCAAGGACTTGGTCGTTCCCGACAACAAACTCTTTGTACCATCCAAATTTGTTCCAGAGGTCCTGTCTTGGGGTCACTCCTCTAAATCTGCAGGTCATCCAGGTTTTAAGAAGACTACTGATCTCATTCGTCGGAATTTCTGGTGGCCAAGGATGTCTCAAGATATTCTGGAGTTTACCCGCGCATGCCCCACGTGCGCTCAAAGCAAGACTCTCCGTCAAAAGCCTCAGGGTTTTCTGTTACCCCTTCCAGTTCCCGACCGCCCCTGGTCCCACATTTCTATGGACGTCTTCGTGGAGTTGCCCAAGTCCAGAGGAATGAACACTATCTTGGTGGTCGTGGACAGGTTCTCGAAGATGTCCCATTTCATTCCACTTAAAGGATTACCCACCTCCCCCGCCCTTGCTGATATCTTTACGGAGCAGATTTTCCGGATTCATGGGATCCCTTCGTCCATTGTGTCTGACAGAGGTTCTCAGTTCGTATCCAAATTTTGGAGAGCTTTCACGAAGAGATTGGGCATCTCTTCTTCCTTCTCTTCCGCCTATCATCCTCAGTCCAACGGACAAACGGAGAGAATCAATCAATCCCTGGAGAAGTACCTGAGATGTTTTATATCCGATTTCCAGGATGATTGGGCTCAACTCCTCTCTTGGGCAGAGTATGCCGTCAATTCTGCAAAAAACGAGTCCACCCGGGAGTCACCCTTCTTTATAAATTATGGGTTCCACCCTCCCTGTCTTCCCATCCCCAACATTTTTTCTGGAGTACCAGCCGTAGATGAACGCATTTCTTCCCTCCAAACCGCATGGTCCAGGATTCAGTCTACCCTTCTCAACTCCTCCCGCAGATCGAAATTACAGGCCGATCGTCGTCGTCGTTCGGCGCCCAGTTACAAAACAGGGGATTTGGTATGGCTCTCCTCTAGGAATATCCACCTCAAGGTACCATCTCCTAAACTGGCACCTAAGTTCCTGGGACCCTTCCCTATTTGTGAACAAATCAATCCTGTGGCATTCCGGCTCCAACTACCACCCAGTATGAAGATTCCCAATGTCTTTCATGTGTCTCTCTTAAAACCATTTATCTCCAGTCACTTCTTTCCGGATCAGACTCGTAAACCGGATCCCATTACGGTACAAAATAACGAGGAATACGAAGTTCACTCGCTTTTGGATTCTCGCCTATCCATGGGTCAGCTCCAGTTCTTGGTGCAGTGGAAGGGCTTTGGCCCTGAAGAGAGATCCTGGGTACCTTCAAAGGACATTCATGCCCCGGCCCTTCTTAAGTCCTTCAGGAAGAAGTTTCCAGAGAAACCGTTCTTGGACCGTCCTGAGGCCGTTCCTGAAGAGGGGGCTACTGTCAGGAATCGGCGTTCTCCTCGCCTCCCACACAGAGCACCCCCTCTCCGCAGGGAGCCCCATGACCCACAAAACAATCCTGCCTTACCGTCTTCCACGGCTCCTCGCCCCTGCCGCCGTCGCGGGATCACTCCCCTCGGCGATTCCTCTGCTCAGCACTGGGCGCGCCCACGCCCTCCTGCACGCACACCTACACGCACGCCAGCCTCAGATGTTATCTGCATGCATTCCCAGCTTACAGAGTACACGCCTAACAGAGCACTTTTTACCACTGCTCCTGCAGTGAGGCGTCGCCCCCAAGCATCACACAGTTCCATGCAAATCAATGATTACACTCAGCTGGGCTGTAACACCTCCCTCCTATCAGGGAGGACTCCTTGCAGTCCTCCAGGCCTGCCCCCTTTTCCCATTGGCCTGCCCAGCTTTATTATGCCTGTGCTTCCCATCACTCGTCGCTCGACATAGTTCTGTATGGAAGCATTTGACTACTCTCTCAGTGACTCCTCAGGTATTGACGCGGATTGGACGACTACCCCCTCTGGCTCTCGACTTCGGCTCTACTTGGACTTCGTGACTTCTGGCATCCCTGTAACACGGCTTATACCTTCGATCATCCGCAACTCTCCTATCCCTGATCTTGGCAACGGCAATAACTCCTCCTCCTCTACTACCGGTAACGGCAAGTATTGTCTTCATTACTATACCTGGCCTGGCAACACTAACACCACACTCCGGACGCGCTCCCTTTGCTGCAGGTGCGTGTATCCCTACGTCCCACCTCAGCACAGGGGATGGGTCTGGTCTGCGGGCAGAACCGGCGTAACATTTTGTAAGAGTCCTAATCAGCCAAGTGGAGTCTGGTTGAATGCCTGTGTGCAATTAACCAGCACACTGCTGGATTTAGAGGCAGTTTATCTCAAACAGTGATAAGTCCCTTTTACAGAAACACTTCAGATTTTGTTTTTCGTTAATGTATACACACAAGGGGCACTCAGCACTCAGCCCTCAACCTTCAGTGGTTTATTTCTCCATTAGTGACACTAAACATTTTAAACACCGTCACTTTAAGAAACAAACAAAATCATAAAAATAATATCTACTCCTGTCAGGAGTCTAACTCACATGCATATCCCTATCTGCAATTTTGGCTGGGTAAGCCAGTTACCAACTTTAAATAACACACATGTAACAGGGGACTTATCCCTGTTCACAAATGTGCCTCTAATCCAGCAGTGTGGTGGTTAACTGCTGGTAGGCAATTAACTAACCTCACCTACCTGATTGCTTAGAAAAGCCTGTCTTGTGAGACAGGAAGGGACTCCTTAGCTCACTTGTGGGCTGAACTTTGGAGACAGAGCAGTGGTTCTTGAGTCTCCCAGGAGAGACTGACCAAGAGAACACAGACCTCTGGAGCTGAAAAATAAGACTTCTAAACCTG
This sequence comes from Ascaphus truei, assembly GCF_040206685.1. NCBI lineage: Eukaryota > Metazoa > Chordata > Amphibia > Anura > Ascaphidae > Ascaphus > Ascaphus truei. The sequence goes on from NW_027457337.1 coordinate 94,155, forward strand.
GATGCTGACATTTTCTGTGCACACACGGGTGCGGTTCCAGGAGAGCAGAGAAGCTTACTCTACAGCAGCTAACAGATAAGACTTTCATTCTTAAGAGACTTCTTATATCTGCTTATTACATGCTATGTGTTTGGGGCTGGGAGAAATGCTTAACTAAGGGAGATGGGAATTAATTGCATAGGATTTCACTAGAAATACTCCCAAGTGAATAGAAGCTTTGTTCACCCCCTGTGTTTGGATGATTTCCTAATGAAAAGGAAAAGGCACAATAAAGCCTTATTATAATTTCACCTTATAAAAGTCTCCAATTGTGTACCTCTGTGAACGTACGTCTACATATGGTGTCCGAAGTGTGAAATTTTTTTGTTATGCTTTTTGCCTACAAACAGTCTGAGCAACATAGAAAAAAAAAAAAACCTCATGCAGCAGAGATCAGAGTTAAAGGGATACACACCACTGAAAACTTACAAAACCACAGATGGACTCTTTGCCCCAATCCCTAGAGGAGAGAGACTGCTGAAGCAGCTAAAACTTATTTGCCTATCACAAAGTGTAATATGGTCATTGAAATAGGGGTTTTGCCTTCCAGCCATAGTCAGGGTTCAAGAAGTGAGTCAGCCCTTAAAAATGGATAGGTGTTTGTTGTTTTCAAAAAGTTTCGCTGAAGCAGTGAATACAGATGGTGACCCATGAGTGGTACTGATTTTGCAAATAAAGGTTGCCACACCGCATAGGGCTACCAGCTGTGAATGGAGTATATGCAGAAAAGTGTGAAAATTGATACAAGACTGTGCTGAAGCAGGGGAATTTTTAGCAAACAAATGCTGAGTGTAAAATTGCCCTATAGGGGAAAAAGGGATTACTGAACTGTGTAAAAGGTATTTCAAAAGCCAATTGCTGAATGTTGAGTCACCCTGCCGGGAGTGAAAGAAATAGTCCATTGCAAAGAATGTTTTTTTTTCTGCAAGTAAAAAAGTCTGCCTATATATATCTTGGGAGCAAAATCCAAAGTGTGAAGTGTGAATGCCATAATACCCAAAGATGAGACTGAAAATTACTGAACTCAGGCAGAAAACCAAATTCTGTTGCTGAAGCGGAGAGATTGCACCTAGCAAGTAAATGGTGTAAAGCAAACAGAAATGTTTTCCTAGCAACAACACATTCAGCATACCTAATGAGATTACACCTAGCAATTAAATGGTGTAAAGCAAATAGACTTTTTTACCTAGCAACTGCACATCTTGTATACCTGATAAGAGAAAATGCATGCACAGTACTGCTGATATTGAAAAAAAAAAAATTACCCAAGAAAGAAAAGTCTACAGAGATGCCTGTGAGAGCTACGACCTCTACAAGCAAAATATGCCCATCTGTAGGACTACCACAATTGGGGGTTCTAGCAAATACAGTGGCAACAGCTGCAATAGTGCCTCCTGAGGTCAGGAAGAAAATTACACCTGATAGCCTAAAAATGGTTCCTGTAATGAACCCTACCCCACGGAAGAGTGGCCATTCCAGTCCAATAAAGAGGAAGACATCTCTTACGGGGAACCCGAACCAAGTCACACCCACAAAACACCCCAAGAATGGTGGGGGTGCCTGAACTCGGCACGAACAGAAAAGACCGCTCCCTTTGATGACGAATATGATCAACAGGAGACAGAGCGGGAGCAGCAGATCACCTAATATTTCTGTTAGCTAAAGCAACTTCAAGAAAAGCCTGGCGTATATAATGAAGCTGCTAAAATTTCAAATGAAGATGGAGACCCCAATATCCCTGAAGGGACGGTGTCATCCAAATCAAAAAGGCGGAAAAAGAAAAGCGGTTCTTCACTTACCGTGGAAGGAACAGACACGTCCGCAGATCCTGTGGAGGAAAAGGGGGACCGAGTTGCCCTGCAGCCTAGAGAAAATGGAGAATTTGTCCCGCGGTTAACCGAATATCCAGAGGGCCCAAGGCAGAAGTCGTGTACCCCAAAGAAGTGTCTGTCCGGTGCCAACAGTGAGGAACCCTCAACCAACCATCCCAGGGAAGTGGAGCCGGAACCAGTGAGTGATGATCCCTTGACCAGCCCTGAAGATGCCCTGAAAAATGCCAGGCATGACTGTGATATGCTCCGTGAACAATTGAAACAAAAGGAAGATGGTTACAGAGCTACAGAAAAATAACGTGAAGGAATATGTGCTCGCAATGTACTCTTTAGCCAGGACAGAATTGGACGATCTCAAGACTGAGCTAGATACTGCAAAGGCTACTATTTCCGCCATGGATGAAAAGCAGAGCCAATCTGATGAAATGGTGACTACGCTAAAGCGGAAGTATGAGGAGGCACTGAAGCAGATGACAGTCTTCCAGCAAGAGGTTCACACTCTTCGCATAGAGCTGAATGCCTCACAACAGGAGGTCAACAGTGTCCGGATAGAGGTGAACGTATCTCAGAAAGAGGTTCAGACACTCCGCAGAGCACTGGATGCCTCACATCATGAGACCAACAGCTGCCGCACAGACCTGGAAGTTTCCAGAAAGGAACTACACAGTCTCACTGAGGAGCTGGACATTGCTAAAGAAACTACTGTCAATCTTGATACAGATCTCAAAGTCTCTCAGAAGGAGCTTCAGACCCTCAACCTAGAGAAGGAAGTCTCACGCCAGGAGATTGTCATTCTCAAAGCAGATGTGCGTAAATGGAAGGAGGACTGCAAAGAGGCCCTGAAGAATACAGAGACTGAAAAAGGAGAAAATTCAAGATTAAAAAGAGAAAACTTAAAACTGAAAGAAGAAAATTTTCAGTTGACAGAAGGAGTCAAGGAAAAGTTTGAAGCAGAGCACCGACTGCAGAACCAACTGCAAGGTCTGCGTACACACCTCCAGTATGCTGAGGAGAAGCAGCAAACGCTGCAGGAAGAAAAGCTGCAGGCTGCTAAAGAGGTACAAGCGCTGCAGGAACGTCTGAATACCCAGTACGTCCCCACGGAGCAGTATGAGGAGCTAAAGGCCACGCTGCATGTCTTCAGAGCATCATTGGAGGCGGAGCTTCGATACCAGGTGACTCTGTATGAGAGGGAGCGTGAGAAGGCTCAGAAACTGGAGCAAGAGCTGGAGAGACATAGAGACTGTTCCATTCCCTTGAGTCAATATACCAAGGAGAAAACAGACGCAGCGGCAACCTTAACGACAAAAATTACAGAGCTCCAGAATATGAAGGAGACACTGATACGGACTCAGAGAAAGCAAAGTGCGCAGATAAATTACCTGAGAAGAGACTTGCAAGACGCACTTAAACAGGTTGAGACTCTGCAGACCAGTAACTTACAGATTCCTCCAATACGGAAAAAGGTATTGGCTTTGCCCAAGCACCAGTATCCCATAGTAACTAATGCCCGTGAGGACAAGGGTACAGTGAGAGTTGGGGACTCCACGCACCTTCAAAACAAGATTATGAAGTTTGAGCCACCTAAGAAAACACTAGCCAAACCTACAGCTGCCCAACAGGCAACAAACAGAGGTAGGAGTGCAGAATCAAAGCCAGAGGAATCCTTAGCTGAGGAAGCTGAAAAGATAGGACATTCTCTGGAAAGGGAGGTGGAGGTGCAACTCAGTCCCAAAGAAGCTGAACTGGCGACTCCGTTGTGTGGAGGAGGTGCAGAAAGACCGCTTCAAGAGCGGAAAACTCTAAGGGCTAGTCCTAACTGCTCTACAACTGTTGCCATACAGTTTGTCTACAAAAAGAGGAGTGCCCGACGCAACAGAAATCTCATGACCGCGCACTCGGTAAAAAGACTTTACTTGGAAAAAGTCCTCCTCGAGCGACTGAGGAGTGCTGATCTCAAGCACCTTCGGGAGGAGACAAAAATAAACTGGAGAAAGGGCTCCAATCCCAGCGGGACCGAGGGTTCTCTTCCTCCATCCACTCTCATTCAAGTCACAGAAAGATCTCGAATGAGAGTGGAAGGATGGGCTTTGGCCGTGGTAAGCCCGAGCTTCCCACAAACAGGGGAGGTATGTAACAGGGGACTTATCCCTGTTCACAAATGTGCCTCTAATCCAGCAGTGTGGTGGTTAACTGCTAGTAGGCAATTAACTAACCCCACCTACCTGATTGCTTAGAAAAGCCTGTCTTGTGAGACAGGAAGGGACTCCTTAGCTCACTTGTGGGCTGAACTTTGGAGACAGAGCAGGAGAGTCCCAGGAGAGACTGACCAAGAGAACACAGACCTCTGGAGCTGACAAATAAGACTTCTAAACCTGGATGCTGACATTTTCTGTGCACACACGGGTGCGGTTCCAGGAGAGCAGAGAAGCGTACTCTACAGCAGCTAACAGATAAGACTTTCATTCTTAAGAGACTTCTTATATCTGCTTATTACATGCTATGTGTTTGGGGCTGGGAGAAATGCTTAACTAAAGGAGATGTGAATTAATTGCATAGGATTTCACTAGAAATACTCCCAAGTGAATAGAAGCTTTGTCCCCCCCCCCCCCCCCTGTGTTTGGATGATTTCCTGATGAAAAGGAAAAGGCACAATAAAGCCTTATTATAATTTCACCTTATAAAAGTCTCCAATTGTGTACCTCTGTGAACGTCCGTCTACAACACAGATATAACATTGAATCCTTAACTGTCAGATGGGGACCACGTCCCAATAGATTCTCAGATGCTGCAATACGTGAGGGGGCTGTCTACCCCGAACTGGATCCTTGGGAGCAGCATCCTCCCAGCCTCCAGGCTCTAAGAGAGACTGAAGCAGCCAACCTAACTGCAATATATTCCTCTTCCTCAATTAGGAGAGCAGGTGAGTGAAAACCAGAACCACTGTAAACTCTGGCCTGGAGTTTCCAAAACTGTGGAATGGATCATTTTTTTTCATTTTTTGCCCTTTCTGCCTTAAATTGGACAGACAGCTGCCTAATATTCTGGGAATATGTCACAGTTCACTATCACTAAGTACAGGGCAAAGTAATTTAACAAACAGAGTTTATTCTGGGTAAACCAGCAAATACACAAATACACAATATATAAAACACTTACCACACTGGGGACAAGTCTCTAGTCTCACTAGGTGCAGGGACCTGCTTTAAATGGGTTTACCCTGTCCGCTTCTCTGCTTCAGGATATCAGAGTGCTGAACACATAGCAGCCGCTCTGACATGTATCTCCAGCTTGTCACAGTCAAACTACACACTCTTTCGCAGAGTGTCTCTCAGATGGGCTAGTGCTCTGATCAGCAGTGTCCCTTATATATCCCTTGGTGGCTATCCTTTAACATTGAGCAAGGGCTGCCAGCCAAGAGAAACAGTGCCTGGGGCTCAGACCTGGTAACTGATTCTATCAACTAGTCCCCTACCTCTGTCCTGATCATATCATTTCTATGGAACAGCTCAGCTAAATGGATTACAGAAACTCCCTCCATAGAAATGATAGGAACAGACACATGATAAACCCAAGTGATTTAGAACGGCGCTGAACAGCAGTGATAGTGTAAAATCTCTAAAATCCTATTTAAAAGACACCACAGATGTTCTCCAACTTTTAGACAAAATAGTCTGGAGGGAGGACTACATATTGGCAACTATTGATGTCTCTTCCTTATACACCTCTATCCTACACAGTCTGGGATGTGAAGCTGTAAAATATTTTTTGAGTCAAGATTCTGAGCTTCAAGACACACAAATCCAATTTATTTTGGATGGTATTTCCTTTATACTTAATAAAAACTATTTTTGGTTTGAAGATGTTTTCTATATTCAGAAATGTGGCACCGCCATGGGGACGAGGTTTGCCCCCAGTTATGCCAACCTCTTCATGGGTTTTTGGGAGGAGAGTAACATCTGACATAATGGTGTTCTGGGGGCGAACCTCGTCCTATGGCGGCGCTACATTGATGACATCATTTTAATTTGGCAGGGCGATCAACTTAATCTCGAATTGTTTCTAAATAATATGAATGCTAACACTTACAATTTGAAATTTACTTCAACAACTAGCAAGTCCTCATTAAATTTTCTGGATCTCAATATCTATGTCCAAGACGGAAATCTTAAAACTAGGTCTTTTTTTAAAGACGTAGATAGTAATAACTAAATTCTACGTTCAAGCTGTCATTACCATTTATGGATGTACAATGTCCCATACAATTAGTATAGAAGAATGCGTAGAAATTGCACTGATGATGAAGTCTTTGGACAACAATGTGAGATACTCAAATCACGATTCATCCAGAAAAAAATATAGAGAAGAAGTCTTGGATACAGCATTTGAGAAAGCAAAAGCTTTAGACAGAAAATATCTAATTAAATCTAATATCAGACAAAATAATTCTAATAACAACTTTGACACTGCATTTTTGACAACTTTTAATAGAGAAGCAAGTAATATTGGCAAAATAATTCGTAAACACTGGCACATCCTACGCAATGACCCTATATTGAAAAATGAAATTCCAGAGAATCCTAAAATAATCTTCAAAAAAGCAACAAATTTGAAAAATATTATCGCTCCAAGTGCACTTAGGAAAATAGATACTAAAGAGAAAGGGTGGTTTCAAAAGCTTGAAGGATTCTTTGGTTGCTCAACTTGCAAGGCGTGTGAGTATAAGCAACCTGATAAAAAGAATTTTAGATCCAATAATCGTGATGAAAACTTTAAAATTAAACAATATATGAATTTTTACACTGAATATGTCATTTACGTATTAGAATGCCCCTGTGGGCTACAATACGTGGGTAAAACAAAAAGAGCCATTAAAAAACATATTACTGAACATTTGAGTAACATTAGACGAGGCGTAATGACGCATAGCGTCTCCAAACATTTTGCACTCTTTCACAATTCTAATCCTAAAGGCTTAGTGTTCACTACCATTGAAAATGTCATTCAACACTGGAGAGGCCGAAGTAGGGATATAGATTTAAGCAAGTGTGAGATGTATTGGATCCATAGACTTAATACTCTTATACCTAATGGACTCAACGCAGATTTTGAATTAGCACCATTCCTTAACTAGCCTTGAGATCCATTTGTTGTGTATATACAATTGTTTGCTGATCTTCATCCAAGTTTGCTTTTATCTGTAGTCTCTGTCTATATATTACTAATGGGATCACTTATTATGGCTAATTTATATGCCTCCCCCACTAAGTTTGTCTAAAACTCTTATTAGCCTCTCATTATATTGTATGTAATGTGAATGATTTACTAATACCCTCTCTCTTTCTCTCTCTCTCTCCCTTTTGTCCCCATTTGCTTATTTACCCCGTTTACACATCTCTCTCCTGAGCTTATTGTTTAGTTTTAGTTTTTTAGTTATATGCTTTTTAATAAAGTTTTTATTGCGCCGTTATGTATTTGGATCACAGTGTTATGTACTCCTGTATGAGAGAACCTGTGAGTAATTCGTTACCTAATTACTCTCCTAAATACTCTCTTCAATTGTTCCTTGGTAGGAGCACGCAGGACAGGACCAGGATATCCCCAAGGTCAGCAGTAAGTAATCCATTTACTTAATTTATGTGATCAGTCCCACACACGGTTACCTAGACCACCACATAAGACTTACCTATATGGCTAGTGGCATAATCTATGGGAGTGTGTTTAACATTGGACTATCTGGAATCCTGAGTCTTATGAACTGTCCTATGCTATGAAGATGTTTATATTTTTATATCATGATCAAACATTGCCTACTCCTGGTTAGCATCACAAGTGGGAATTAACCCTCCCCTTCCCTTCCATGTTACCTAATTAAACAATGAAATAATTAAACCATATACAATTTAAGTAGTGTACCCACTAAGGGTGTTATTATGCTCCTGAGGAAGCTGACGCCAGTTCAGCGAAACGCGTAGAGCTTTCAACACCGCATGCAGTTGCTCCAGACTTGAAGGTGAAGAGCCTGCCATGCCGTTCCGTTACCTGCCTCTCCCTCCGTCCAACCGGAAGCTCTCGGTCCTTGACGGACGTGACGTCAGACGCTGTCCACCGCGATCTGACTGAGGGAACTTTGAAGTGAACGGCCAGGCTACCACCTCTCCCGGCGTTAATCTACTGCCTCAAGAAAACCTTATGTGCCTGCTATCGATGTACACATTGTGAGTACATTTCTTATGCTTTTTTAATAATATAAATTCATTTATTGGTCCACACCATGGTCTCTCCTTGTTGTCTTCTATGAATACCATCCTGAGTGAGAGCCCTCCTGAGTTTCCATCCACCATGTTCCCCGTTTATGCTGATTTTTCACTTACCTGTTGTAAGTAGGCAATCCAATTGAGCAAAGATTTCATTTGTTCTACAAGTGTGTGAATTTGCTGCACCATTATTGTCTATTTCTTTTTTTGGGGTGTTCCTGAACCATCGCTCCCTTCAAAATTCTGGATGTCCAGGAACAGACACATAACATCATTTGCATTTTCAGGGCTGACATGTTAATTTCATCACCACACAATACCAAGTATCTAAGCTGGGGGGAATTGCCAACACAGGAATAAATACAGACATAAGGTATTGATGTAAAAGACAGGACTTAGAATTACACACAGCTAGCCCACATTCCCTGTACTTCCCCAGAAATTACATACATGGGCTGAACTATACATTACTTAGCCAGCCAAGTTATACGTTATTTTAGGGGTAACCAGCTTGGCTTTCTCTTCATTAGGTCAGCCAGCTACCCCTACCGTCACACCTCCCCCCTCAAGAAGACAGCTCTGGGGCAACCACCCCATCAGGTGGCTCCCCAAGCCTGGACACCCTGGAAGTCTTTAAGTCACAGCGATTGTCCTGTCGGGTGATACCATCCGTGTTGCCATGTTCACTGCCCTTTTTGTGTTGGATAGTGAAATCAAATTCCTGCAGGGCAAGACTCCAGCGCAATAGTTTCCCGTTCTCTTCAGACACACTCTGTAACCAGCTTAAGGGGTTATGATCCGTAATTACAGGGAAAGCTCGCCCATACACATAGGGCTGGAGCTTCCTCAATGGCCAGGCACTACTTTTCAATGATGGCATAAGCCACCTCCCGAGGTAGAAGCTTGCGACTCAGATAGACAATGGGGTGCTCCCTACCATCCTCGCCCACCTGGCTTAGAACAGCACCGATGCCATAGTCCGAGGGGCTGCTAGGATAGGAGCACTGGCCAGGGCTGTCTTGAGGGTTTAGAATGCGGTCTCGCATTCTGGAGACCAGGCTACCTGGACCAGGAGCCGCCTCTTGGTCAAGTCCATCAGGGGTTTGGCCAGGGCACTATATTGGGGCACAAATTTGCGGTAGTAGCCAGAGGTGCCTAGAAATGCTAAGACTTGCTTAGGTTAGGGACTGGGCAGCCTTCAATCACGTGTTTCTTGTTAGTTAGAATAAAGTCAATTTAATTCCTGACTCCATTGGGTCCATTCCATGTCCATTTTCTGTTTGGATTCTTCTGGAAGAATACATTCATGATGTAGAAGTTTTCACATTCTGCAAATTCTACCAATCTGTCTCCACGTTCATTCCCGTTACCGTAACCATACTTACCCACTGATGCTTCATCTTTCTAATGGGCACCAACGTTTCCATTGAAATCTTCCATAACCATCTTGAGGTGAGAATTGTCTTTGTTGTTAAGTTGGTTGATTTTATGATAGAAGTCTCCACTTTATTGTCTGTGAGACGTGATGCTGGGGCATATACTTGGATGATTTGAAGCCTGTATCTCTGAGTGACAATTGTGGCTGCTCTTTCTGATGAGCTTTCATACTCCACTATGATGTTTTCCATCTCCTGTTAACTCCTGCAGCCTACTCCCCTGATTCTTCCATTATCTGTACCTCGGTAATAGAATAGGTGTCTGCTTTTGAGCTCAATGAGGCCTTCATCTTTCCTTCTTACTTCACTATGGCCAACAATATCCTGTTTAATATTTTCAAGCTCATCTTCCAGTTCTTGCAGTGATATAGACAATATATCGTATTATAGGATATATAGGCCAAAGGATCCCAACTACTTAGATTGTAAGCTCTCCAGGGCAATGGTTTGCTTTCTTATTGTCTGATTTGGTTTGTTGCACTTATCATATTATAATTCCCTGTATTGTATTATCTCTTTTGTAAAGCGTTGAGTACACAGTTGGCGCTATATAAATAAGAACTACATACAATTTAAAGTCTTACCAGAAGGATCCTGTCCCACTCGATCATGTCTACCTGCTATATGTAAGGAGAGAGGTGGAAGCAGGGACCCTATAAGAGTTCCATTCTCACCTGGGTCATTGCCATCTTCACATGAGTCGTTAGACTGAGAATCCCCTAATAATGAGCTTTCCCTGCCTGTCTCAAATGGGGCTGTTTCATTTAATCTCTCTGTATCCTGAAAAATAACATACATATATAAGTGTGTGTATGTGTGTGTGTGTGTGTGTGTGTATCTATATCATCATCTTCTTCAGCCCTTGTCGATCCCGTTGGATGAAGATTCCTGCTTGTGTGTATGATGTATATACGTGTATACAGTGGTGAGAAATAGTTTGTGAATCACATGATACTTTTTCAACATTATTTATCCACAAATGATTCAACATTCAATATCCATGTGTGAAAAAGTTTGTGAATCTTTAAATTTAGTACCTGGTGGCGCCCCCTTGAAAAGCAATGACTTCAACTAAGCGTTTCCTGTAACTGTTGGTCAGTCTCTCACATTGGTTTTGAGGAATTTTGGCCCATTCTTCCTTACAGAACTACTTCAACTCAGTGATATTTCAGGGCTTCCTTGCATGGACAGTTCGCTTCAGGTCCTGCCACATCATTTCAATCAGGTCTAGGTCCAGACTTTGACTAGGCCATTTTAAAATGCGGAATTTCTTCTTCTGCAGCCATTCTTTTGTAGATCTACTTGTATGTTTAGGATTATTGTCTTACTGCATGACCCATGTTCGCTTCAGCTCACGGACGGGTGGCCTGACATTCTCCTCTAGGATCTTCTTATGCAATGCAGAATTCATGGTTGTATCAATGATAGCAAGCCGTACAAGTCCTGAGGCAGAAAAGCAGCCCCAAACCATCACAATCCCATCACCATGCTTGAGGGTTGGGATGAGTTTCTTCTGTTCGAACACAGTTTTGGTTTTCGCCAAACATAACGTTTCTCATTGAGACCAAAAAGTTCTACCTTTGACTCGTCTGTCCAGAGAACATTTTTGCAGAAGTCTTGTGGATCATCTATGTGCTCTTTGGCGAACTTCAGACAGCAGCAATGTTCTTTTAAGAGAGCAGTGGTTTCCTCCTGGCTATCCTTACATGAACACCGTTCTGGTTCAGTCTTTTTCTGATACTTGAGTCATGAACACTCACATTAGCCAAGGCGAGAGTGACCTGCAGATCCTTGGTTGTTACTGTTGGGAGCTTTGTAACTTCATGGATGATTTGCTGGTTTGTTCCTTGAGAGATGTTGATACTGTAGGACAACTGCACCTGCTTAGAGTGACTGTAGTCTTGAACTTTCTCCATTTGTCTGACGGTGGATTGGTGAAGCCCCAAATCCTTAGAAATTGTTTTGTAACCCTTTCAAGACTGATGAGCATCAATAACTGCTTTCCTGTGGTCCTCAGAGATTTCATTTGATTGTGGCATTCCTGTATGGTGAAGACCAAACTGACAAAGTTTCTGATCTTTATATAGGGTGGGGCCTCCCAAACTCACCCCTGAAGATCTACCTATTTAAATGGTTGATAATTTAGCTGATAAAACCAGGGTTTCACTTACTTTTGCACATACCCTGGCTCATAATTACTCATTCTTTGTCTAATTCATACATCATTTTGTTTCAAAAGACGTGGAATTGGTTAATCTAAACCCTATTGGATATTTAAGAAAAGACTGATTTTGATTCAAGAAGGTTTTCATGGAAAAACGATGAAATTTCCATAATTATCATTGGGGTTCACAAACATTTTCTCGCCACTGAATACACATTTGACTCTTGTGCTATGTAATGTAGTCATTATTAAAGATAGATAAGTTATAAGGCATTTATTAGGGGATACAGAATAGCAACATACCTTCCCAGGGTGACATACTCTGCTGATCATGACTCGATTACACCCCACTCCTACAAACACACTCTGCATGGAGCTGATAAGAGAGTGTGTGTCGGAAACCTGTAACACAAGATGAACGCGCTGCACTGTATATTGATGCTGAGTAATTAACATGTTACACTGTATAAAGATGAATTATCTCTATACATTTCCCCCCACAGCGGGGCAGAAAGTACCTGGAAGTTACTGTAGCATGCCTCTCGGAAAGAATGGTTAGTGCTGTTTGATATCACACAATTTATCGCCTCTGCAGACACTGTTCCAGCCACTTGCAGATTCCGGTAATTCTGTAATGTACAAGAGACCTAATGACAGGGACGTGTTTAATGGGGTAAAGGGTCAGTTCCACGTAGGGGCAAAGTGACCTAATGATAGGGACGTATTTAATGGTTTAAAGGGTCAGTTCCATGTGGAGGCAAAGTGAACTAATGGCAGCGACATGTTTAATGGGTTAAAGGGTCAATCCCACATAGTGTAGGAGCAAAATGATCTAATGACAGAGACGTGTTTAATGGGTTAAAGGGTCAGTTCCACGTAGAGGCAAAGTGACCTAATGACAGGGACATGTTTAATGGGTTAAAGGGTCAGTTCCACGTAGAGGCAAAGTGACCTAATGACTGTGACGTGTTGAATGCGCTACAGGCCATTGGCATTCATTTTTTTCTGTCCCGTGATGGACAGATATTAAGGGTGAGAATTAGCTGCAGAGAACATAGCAGAGATGCAGGCCACATAATGTTAAAGGAAGGGCCGGCCAGCCATGTAGAAACAGCTATTGGAGACAGTAGGAGCTCACGTACTGATAACGCTCTTGAGAGGTCCTTAAGGACTCTGTCTAGGACGGACTGGACGGATTCTCTCACCGCAGACTGGTTGACAAGTAAAATTTGATCCATTTCACGCACAATAGTTTGGTGGATTCCTGTGTGCGAGGGAAAGGGAATCAAGTGGACAACAAGAGTGAAACCGAGGGAGAGGAGTGAAATAAGAGGTGAAGGGAGAGAGGGAGCATGTAAGAGAAGAGTAGAAAGAGAAGGAAGAAATAGGAGAGAGGATGAAGATGGGAGAGAGATGGAGTGAGAGGGAAAAGAGAAAGAGAAAAAGAGAGTGAGAAGAAAAAGGGAGTGGGTGGAGAGAAGGATGGAAAGAGGGACAGAAGAGGACAGAGAAGAAGAGAAGACAATGGAGAAAGGGGAAGAGAAAAGGAGAGAGAGGGAGAGAAAAAGAAGGTAAAGGGAGGGAGGGAGGGAGGGAGGGAGAGAAGATTAGAAGGGGAGGGGGAAGGAGAGAGGCAGAAAAGAAGAAGGGAGAGAAGATTGAAGAGAGGAAATAAGAAGGAGGTAGTGATGGAGAAAAAAGAAAAGGGGAGAGGAGGGTAGAAAGAGGGAAGATGATAAGGAGGTGAGAAAGAAGAGGAAAAGGGGAGAGAGAGGGGGAACAAAAGAATGTGAGAGGGAGAGAAGAGGATAAGGAGAGGGAAAGGAGAAGGAGAGAGAAAGAGAGAGAGAAGAGGGGAGAGAAAAGTAAGGTGAAAGGTAAAGAAAAAGGGCGAGATGAAGGAGGGACAGAAGAAAGTTAATGAAAGAGAGGGAGTGTGAGAGAGAGACTGAGAGAGACAGACAGAGAGAGAGAGAGAGAGAGAGAGAGCGAGAGTGAGAGAGAGAGGGAGAGAGAGAAGAAGCATGATGGGAAACCTGTCCAACCTTGGACCTTGATAAGTAGGCACCATATTTATTACGTACCCGGAAGGTCTCTCAGCTCAGTGTGAAACGTATCGGAATACTCTAGAAAGAAGTAGAGTAGCAGTTCCTGCTTCTCCTGTTTCAAATAATCCTGAGGGTTGTCAGAGATCGGGAAAGAGTCGTATGCAATGTCCGGAATTGCTAAATCTATAAAAGACAAACACAACATGAGAGTATGAGAGCTTTGTAGAACTTCATAATCTTCCTCTAATTCCTTCTATTACCCTATATAACCTCTCCCTATAACTCCTCCTATTACCCCATATAGCTGCTCCCTATAACTCCTCCTATTACCCCATATAACCTCTTCCTATAACTCCTCCTATTATCCCATATAACTGCTCCCTATAACTCCTATTACCCCATAAAACCACTCCCTATAACTACTCATATTGCCCCATATAATCTCTCCCTATAACTCCTCCTATTACCCCATATAACCTCTCCCTATAACTCCTCCAATTACCCCATATAACCGCTCCCTATAACTCCCCCTGTTACCCCACATAACCTCTCCCTATAACTCCTCCTATTACCGAACATAACCTCTCCCTATAACTCCTCCTATTACCCCATTTAACCGCTCCCTATAACTCCCGTTACCCCACATAACCTCTCCCTATAACTCCTCGTATTACCCCACATAATCTCTCCCTATAACTCCTCCTATAACCCCATATAACTGCTCCCTATAACTCCTCCTATTATCCCATATAACTTCTCCTATTGCTCCATATAACCGCACCCTAGAACTCCTCCTATTGCCCCATATAAAGGCTCCCTATAACTCCTCCTATTACCCCATATAAACGCTCCCTATACATCCTGCTATTACTCCATATAACCCCTCCCTATAACTTTTCCTATTGCCCCATATAACCTCTCCCTATAACTACTCCTATTACCCATATAACCTCTCTCTATTACTCCTCCTATTACCCCATATAACCGCTCCCTATAATTCCTCCTATTACCCCATATAACCACTCCCTATAACTCCTCCTATTACCCCATATCACCGCTCCCTATTACTCCTCCTATTGCCCCATATCACCGCTCCCTATAACTCATCCTATTGCTCAATCTGTCTTATTTTGCTTGTAGTTATTTCCCTGTTCAATGTTTATTAAATTGTGTTTTATTCCTATAAAATGATCCGAAAACCTAAATTATAATGGCTGCTAATCCCCTCTCACTTATTAACAATATTAGATTTCACGAAAACCTTATCAGAGAAGCTCAGATATAAGACCGCTTCACTGATAAGACCCCTTGAAGTCTGCATAGAGAACAGCTCCGTGCTGCCTGGTGAAGTGGAGTAAATTGGGGAGAAGCAGCAGAGGTTGTCATGTGGACACTCTACTGCAGGCTTCGGGCCTTGTTAAATACAAAATGTAAATAAAATCAGAATATATAAATAATGGTGGTAATCTGCTTTATAAGGCATCACATGGAATATGCTTTCATTATAAAGATTTTTTAGGGGAATTGCACCTGTCAGCAGCAAAATTACCTCCATCCAGAGTTTGATCCGTATTTAGGGTGAGGCGAAGGTTGTATTTTTCCCAGTTAGCGACACGAGAAGGATCCGTCAGGAACAAAATCTTATTATTTCTTAACCACAAAGGCAGTGAGGAAGCATAGAGATATATGTATGAGGAGGTAAGGAAAACAGGTCACTTTGCTCCTACGTGAGAATTAACCCATTAAACCTGTCGCTGTCATTAGATCAGGGCCGCAGACAGATTTCCCCAGGGCCAAGGACTAGAGTTACGACCGGGCCCGTGGCGGCAGGCTTGCGAGCCCCCCCCTCCAATTTCACACTTCATGAGCCCCCTCTATTTACCCCCCTGTTCCCATGTATTTATCCGTCTACGTCTCACTCCCTCACCCCCTCTCACTCACCCCTTCCATCAATTACCCCACTCTCACTCAATTCCTCCCCCCCGACTCACATGTATTTCTCTCCCCTCTGTCTCATTCTTACTCCCTCTTTTCCTCCCTCACTCCCTCTCACTCATGCTCCCCACCCTGCATCAATTGCCCCACTCTCACTCAATTCCCCCTCCTTACACTCATACCCTTCGACACACATAATCCCCACCCACAAGATACATACCAAAACACCCCACACCAATACAAAAAACCTTCCCACCCCCAAATACATACAAAAGAAATCCACCCCCCCAAAATATACAAACCTACCCCTCCAAATACATAAAAAAGCACCACCTGAATACATACCAACCCCGCTATATATACCAACCCCCCCCAAATACATACCAACCCCGCAAATGCATACCACCACCCCAAATACATACCAGTCCCCCAAATACATACCAGCCCCCCAAATACACACCAAACCTCCCTCCCAAATACATACCAAACCCCCCTCCCAAATACATACCAAACACCCTCCCAAATACATAACAAACACCCCCCCAAATACATACTAAACACCCCCCCAAATACATACCAAACCACCTCCCAAATACATACTAAACACCCCCCCAAATACATACCAAAAACCCTCCAAATACATACCAAACCACCTCCTAAATACATACCAAACACCCCCCCAAATACATACCAAACACCCCCCCAAATACATACCAAACACACCCAAAATACATACTAAACACCCCCTCCCAAATACATACCAAACACCCAACCCAAATACATACCAAACTCCCCCAAATACATACCAAACCACCTCCTAAATACATACCAAACACCCCCCCAAATACATACCAAACACCCCCAAAATACATACTAAACTCCCCCAAATACATACCAAACTCCCCCAAATACATACCAAACACCCAACCCAAATACATACCAAACACCCCCCAAATACATACCAAACACCCCCCAAATACATACCAAACACCCCCCCAAATACATACCAAAAACCCTCCAAATACATACCAAACCACCTCCCAAATACATATCAAACTCCCCCAAATACATACCAAACACCCAACCCAAATACATACCAAACACCCCCGAAATACATACCAAACACTCCCCCAAATACATACCAAACACCCTCCCAAATACATACCAATCCCCCTCCCCCAAATACATACCAAACACCCACCCAAATACATACCAAACCACCTCCCAAATACATACCAATCCCTCTCCCCCAAATACATACCAAACCTCCCCCCCAAATACATAGCAATCCCCCTCCCCCAAATACATACCAATCCCCCTCCCCCAAATACATACCAATCCCCCTCCCCCAAATACATACCAAACCTCCCCCCCCCAAATACATACCAATCCCACTCCCCCAAATACATACCAAACCTCCCCCCCAAATACATAGCAATCCCCCTCCCCCAAATACATACCAAACCTCCCTCCCCCAATACATACAAAAAACACCCCCAATACCCCAAATACATATATATTTTAAAAAAACACCACATAAATACATATTTACCTACCTTGGGGATGGCCTCAGGCCGCTGGACGGGCCCGGTGGCTGCAGGGGGGCCCGGCTGCCGGTTCTCTCCTTGACGCCGGGCCCTGGCACTCCCCCAGCTGCGGGCCTCCATCACTGACTGTCCTGCGCTGAGCTTCTGACGCTGGCGCGCCCCGGGCCTCTCTCTCTTGCCGGTGCATGCCGGAAGCTGAGGCCAGATTGCATCCAGCGCGCATCGCCGTCAGAGAGGCCCGGCGTGCCAGAAGCTCAGTGTGCGACAGTCAGTGATGGAGACCAGTAACTGGGGGAGAGCCGGAGCCCGGCGGTAATGAGAGGACCGCCAGCCGGGCCCCCCGCAGCCACTGGGCCATGGACACCTGTCCCGGCTCTGCCCCCGTCGCCGGCCCTGCATTAGGTCACTTGGCCCCTACGTGGGACTGACCCTTTAACCCAAGGGTGAGCAAAGTTTTTAACCTGCGCCCCCCCCTGCCTGCTTACCTCCCGGCTCGCGCCCCCCCCCCCCCTGCCTGCTTACCTCCCGGCTCGCGCCCCCCCTCCTCCTCGGCTCCAGCGTCAAATGGTCCCACGTTGCCATGGCAACGTGAGGTTACATGACTCCGCTGCATCATTTGCCGCCGGTTACCATGGTGACGCGTCGCCAAAGATCAGGTAGGAGAAGCTGCAGAGGCCTCACGTGGTCCTCCCGGCATTTAATTTAAATGCCTTGGGGGAGAGCGCAGGATGCTGCGCCCCCCCCCATGAAAATCTCCCGCCCCCCACTTTGCGCACCCTTGCTTTAACCCATTAACCACGTCCCTGTCACTAGGTCACTTTGCTCCTACGTGGGACTGACCCATTAACCCATTAAACACAGCACTGTCATTAGGTCACTTGCTTATATGTGGGAATGACCCTTTAAAAATTACATAGGAAAACGACTCTATTGACACTATTATATAAAACGCTAAACCATAAAATGGATATATATATGGAAGATATTCTAGAAGGTTTGTTAGGGAACATTTTCAGGCAGGGGTTAACCGCAGCTATGAGATTAAGTGTAAGTTCTCCAGTCAAACACATTTCTCCTAAATGTTTGGGGATCAGAAGCTTATAGGGTAAGCCAGCTATGGGGTGGAGTTTAGGACAATTTAAGGTAATGTTGCTCTTATCTGATCTGCAAATATAAACCACAAGCAATGATTAATTAATTCATTACAAATCCCTTATAAAATGAACATTAGCAACCTCTTACAGAGAAGGAAGAGAGAAAAAGCGAGGGAGAGGCAGAGAGATAGGATGGAAAGAAAGCCGCAGCGATCCCAAAGTCACAGTGATCAGGGTAATATATATAAGATGCCCTCCAGAAATTCAGAATGTCATCCAGGTTTAAAACACTGTGAAAAATCCTTGCTTGGCCCTATAAGTGTGATCATTATTTATTAGTGTGCTGAAGGGAAGATTAACTGAGTTTTCCAGAAGGAAAATACGCCCCCTCCTTGTTAAGAAGAAACGATTATCCGCTTCAAATATGGCGTAACGTACCTAGGATAGTTCACTCTGTGGATAAGCAGGTTGATCCCGTTCTGGGTGAAGATCCCATCTGTATGGCTGGTAATTAAAAATAGAAACCCTTTTAAGATCAGACAGTGGACCAAAAAACAACTTCTGGTAAAGAATGGCACCATCTAATTTGCTTCTTAATCTAATGGCTAATATCTGGCTGTTTTTGTTTCAATGAAAATTAATTACTGTTGCATTTCTTTCCGGCCCTCTAAATAGGGCGATCTTTATCAATCGAGTGTTTTATTTACCCTTATCAGAGAGCCAATTATTATTACTCTTATTATTATTACTAGTAAATACATAAGAGACAGTTGTCGTTGACATACTTTCCCCACATTCTCTGCCCTCCCTTCTCTGGCTTCCCCCTTCTCTGTCTCACTCCCTCTTCTCTCTCTCCCCCTTCTCTCTTTCCCCCCCAATCTTCTCTCTCTACGCCTTCTCTCTCTTTCCTCCCTTCTCTATCTCTCCCCTCCCCCCTTCTCTTTTTCTCCCCCCTTCCCTGTCTCTGTCTCTCCCCCCTTCTCTCTATCGCCCCTTCTCTCTCCCCTTTTCTCACCCTGCCTTCTCTCTCTCGCCCCGTTCTCTCTCGCTCCCCCCCCGTTCTCTCTACCCCTCTTCTCTCTCGCTCCCCCCCCCCCGTTCTCTCCCCTCCACCCCCTTCTCTCTCCCACCCTCCACCCCCCTTCTCTCTCTCCCACCCTCCATCCCCCCTTCATTCTCTCCCACCCTTCTTAGCGCCAAAGTTAATGATACCATTATGGAGAAAGAACTGCTAGCTATCCGGGCAGCGTTCCTAGCATGCAGACACTTATAGGAGGGTGCCGAACATGAGGTTGAATTATGGACAGCTCATAAAAACCAATGCACCAACCAGCGTTTAGCCCGCTGGGCCTTATACTTTTCCCATTTCCGTTTTACCGTAACCTACATACCAGGGGAAAGCAACGGTAAAGCGGGTGCCCTCTCACGTAAAGATCCCCCTTTGTTTTCACATGCACCATTATGAAATATGTTACATTAAAGAAACAAAATGAATCGGCTCAAACTTTAAGTTTGAAGAACTTTTTAGATCTTTTTTTTTTCAAGATAAGATGAACTTTTACTTTTTGAAGGGCATTTTTTTTCACTCGCCTTTATCAGTGGAAGAATAAATTGTGTTTGAGAACTACTGTCGCGGCCGAGTTTATTCTAACATTTACCCGGTCTCGGCCGCGACAGATACCGGGCGCGCGCCGAGGTGTCCCGTGCGCGCGCCAGAGCCTCGGAGGATCGGTCCTCCGATCGGGGCTTCCCCCTCCCCTCTCCGGGTCCGCCGGGTCCCCCGGAACCCCCCACCGCCATCCCCCACATTAGGAGCAACCCAGGGCTCCCTCGGGGAGCCCTGGGCACGCGCGCCATGCGCGCATGCTCCCGATGAAGCGTGACCGCGCGTCACACGCCGAGGGAAATCAATGCAAAAGCCGGGAAACCTCGCGGCCTGCGGCTCTAGCCGAATTAGAATAAACAGTGTCGCCTCTGTAACATCCATTGACATACAGATTTTCAGTGTGAAAGCACAGCAGGGGTGCGCAAACTGGGGGGGCGCGAGACTTTCTGGGGGGAGCGCGGCGCTTACAGAGGCCCCACACTCTTCCCCAAAGCATTTCAATGAAATGCCGGGGGATTGCGCGCGAGGCCTCGGTAAGTTCCATTACCTGATCTCCGGCGGCTTCTGGTAACCGCCATGGCAAGGTGGCATCAAATGACGTCGGTGACAAGGTAAGCGGGGGGGAACGAGCAGGGGGGGAGAGCAGGCAGTGGTGCGAAGACTAAAAAGTTTGCGCACCCCTGGAGTAGAGCATGCAGTCTGTGTGTTACTTGTGAAGATGGGACTCATGTGCTAAGGCTGAGAAAGCGGCAATAATGACCGGCTGCCCCTTACAGATCGGCAAGGGCCTGAGGCAACAACTCGGTCGGTGACAGATACAAGCAAGAATAGCTCTACCAAGAATAGGCCTAAGCCAGTATGGCCAGCAAGAGAACTGACACTTACGTGTCTGCCGGCGTGATTCCATCTCAGTAAGAGAAAGGTAGGCAAAGATTTGTACATGAGGGCATATGTAGTATACTATATAATGTCGAAAAGCTATTTTGTAAATGGCAGAGCACTACAAAAATATGTGATGTGGGCTAGTATGTATCATAAAAAGGCACTTTTATTGAGTAATAGTAACAAGGAGGCACTTAACCCTAGAGTGACCAGATGTCCCGTTTTTTTCGGGTGCTGTCCCGGGTTCACGCATGTGCACCAGCAGCTGGCTGGTGCCGATCGTGCATGCGCGTGAGCGACCGGCAAACGCCATTCACGCAAGCGCAGTCGGCAGGTGCCAATCGCGCATGCACGGTCGGCAAGCGCTCTTCGCGCATGCGCTCTCGGCACTTGCCAACTGACCATGCGTGACATTTGTCCCGGTTAACGCCGGGACAAAATATGGTCACCCTACTTAAGCCTCCAACACGTTTCGTGGTACACAGCGCTCTATCAAGGACCGTCAAATCAATTATATTTTGTATTTTGAGATTCTAAATTTACATAGCAGCAATACACAGTGGTTCACAGAAATACTCCTGCTAATTTGCTATACCTAGAACAAAGCTTTCATCAAAGACGCTGCCTCCTTTTTTCATCTGGAAAAAGTGACATAGAGACCTACCTGAAAGTTTTCCAGGAGACTGCAGCATCTATTCTCACGCAGTAATGAAGTGTTATCTAAAAAAGAATGTATTCATTTATATAACAATGTTGTTCAAAAGTATTGTTTTTTTCAGTATAAGGACTTTTAAATGATCTTTTTATCTTTAAACATTTCCTTGGTCCAAAAAGCTGCAGTCTGCCTTGTGGTGATAAACCAGTTTCTCTCTTTTACACTCAGAAGAGCAGGGTTTCAATCTGCAAGTGTAGCCATTTCAATTCCAGATTCAATTTATCAAAAGAATTCGCTTTCTTAGGCTGCGTCCATACAGCTTTAGTCCGAGCGGAGGCGTGTGCCTGCGTGACGTCACCAGCGTGAAGCGAGTGCGTTTTTTGGCCATGCTAGACTCGCTGTGGGGGGTGTGTCTAGGGGCGTCATGGAGCTGGTTCGGCCTCATTGGGCGAACCGCTCATGTGAACTGTTTGCCCCCTCCTGCTGTCGTGCGTGCGCCAGCACGGTCTATGGGCGCGATCAATGCATTAAGGCAATGTGATCGCGCCCCACACGGACGCCTCCGCGCGGTCTGCGGCAGCATGGACTTAGCCTTAGAAAGCTGTAACTAGCCTTACATTGCATTCCTATATGCTGCCTGTTTAAAAATGAATCAGTATCTTATTTGCGTCAGGTCTTTTCAATTCTGTTCTTATCTGGTAATTACAATTCGTCCGCTGTATCTATTTGACTAATGACACCTACACATTATGATATACAGTATAATACATAAATATTCCTAACAATTTAAAATTAGGGTAAAACATAATTTTTTTCAAATGTGTCCACCGGGATTTGAACCGGGAAATATCTGTTCCTGTTCAGTCAGGCATTCATATGGTTCCATAGTGTAGTGGTTATCACGTCTGCTTTACACGCAGAAGGTCCTGGGTTCGATCCCCAGTGGAACCACCTTTAACGCAACTTGTTGTTGTTTTTTTGTAAAGCAGGTGTGATAACCACATTGGAAAAGTCTCACATGTTGAAAGACAATGGTTGTACAGCAATAGCGGTCATTTGAATTTATCACACCATCGGGTGCTTTCGTCTAATAACACTGTGTTCAACAAGAGTCCTATTCACTAAAAGGTAGTCTTGCTTATGAGAAGTTAGTCACACAGTCTCGCTCATGACAAATGTGTCTTACTCATCGGAAAGATGTCTCACTTAATGCAAGGATCTCTCACTTATTGGGATGGTGGTCTCACTCATTGGATGACAGGCCTTCTATATCTGTGACAACCACAGCTGCTAGATGAGGTCTGAATATGATCAGCAAAGTAGTATCACCATCTCCCTATGTCTTACTTGGGATATGACCTCTAGAACTGGACACAGGACTCTAGATCAATTATGTGTAAAGTGGTATATAACCACTTTAGAGTCTAGAGGCGCGATCAATGCCATAAGGCAATGTGATCGCGCCCCACACGGACGCCTCCGCGCGGTCTGCGGCAGCATGGACTTAGCCTTAGAAAGCTGTAACTAGCCTTACATTGCATTCCTATATGCTGCTTGTTTAAAAATGAATCAGTATCTTATTTGCGTCAGGTATTTTTAATTCTGTTCTTATCGGGTAATTACAATTCGTCCGCTGTATCTATTTGACTAATGACACCTACACATTATGATATACAGTATAATACATAAATATTCCTAACAATTTGAAATTAGGGTAAAACTTAATTTTTTTCAAATGTGTCCACCGGGATTTGAACCGGGAAATATCTGTTCCTGTTCAGTCAGGCATTCATATGGTTCCATAGTGTAGTGGTTATCACGTCTGCTTTACACGCAGAAGGTCCTGGGTTCGATCCCCAGTGGAACCATGAAATTAGTTTTAAACGGGTCAACTATCATTTGAAAAATAAGGCAGAGAATTTACTGTTAATTTAGTGTAAATCATAAATAAATACAATAGTATCATTTATAATAACAGAAAATTGACTAATACTTTTACATACGGGCAGTAGGAATTTCTGAGGACAATCTACATTAAAACCACCTTTATCAACAATTTTACATCAAGGCGGCAGTCCACGCTGCTTTTTTGGGGGGAGGCCCTATTTTGATAATTACACATATTTAGTGTGTAATCCATAGAATATAAATAATAATCTATATTCGATAATAAATACATTCCTTTTCAATTTAAATCCGCTAAAAACTACAAATATGAGAACCCTGGAGAGCGGGGAATCCCCCAGGTACAGATGCATGAACAAATCCACATTCAATATCACCAGGTTTAGCAGAAGAGCCTCTTGACTCTTCATTTTTGTCTCTAAGGCTGCGGCCACAGTACCTGCGCTGCATGCGCGTCAGCGAGGCTGGCGGCGCGTGCATCTGATTCCCCTGGTCTGCAGGGAGCTGCAGACCAAAAGACAGGGGGGGGGGGAGGGGTGACGGGGGAGGGGGTGCGGCCGTGACGTCACCCGGCAGGTTCGCCCTCATTGGCTGAACCGCCGGGGGGGCGTGGCTTAGCACTCCGTCGCGACTCCTGATCACAACTCTCTTGCGAGCAGGAGTCACTGTCAGCAGAGCGCAGCGCCCCCCCCTCGCAGCGGTACCGGTCCCATTGTGCAGCGGCTATTGTCCCTGCAGCGTCCCCAACTGCGGGCGCTGCAGTAGCCAGCGGGGACCTGGCCTTAGGCCTCGGGGATGGTGCCTTGGGCCGCGCTGATCCACGCTCCTGCTCTGCCTCGCCTGCTCAAACTGGAGCTTTTTTGTGTCCTGGCAGGTGAGGCAGTGAGCGCGCTTTGGGGGCGGGGGCGGAGGCGGGAGGCGGGGCTAGTCCCTCGCTCCCATTGGATGTGAGCGGTCACGTGACCGCTCCTCCGCTCCCGAGCGGCAAATTTTAAATTTGCCTGTCTCTCCAAAATATCTGAGCCTCCGCACGCATGCGGAGTGGCTGCTAAAGCCGCGCTGATGACAGATGCAGTGGGTAAGTGCATCTGCTCAGCGTAGCTCAGCACGGCTCAGCAAGGCTCACCGTACTATGTCCCAGGCCTTAGGCTGCGGCCAGGGTGACGCTGAGCGGGTGCTCACGCTGACCGCGATGAAACACATTGCAGCAATGTGTGTGGTCAGCGTGAGCGAGCGCCTGTGCATGCTGGGCGCGTAGCTGCTTGCCAAACCAAGCAAAATTGAATTTGCCTCTCGCTGGCACGTCACGTGAGCGGTTCGCCCAATGAGGGCGAACCAGCTCCGTGACGTCATGGCTGCGCCCCCCAACACGCCGCCCTGCACACGCACCAAGCCAGGCACAAATCTCCCAGCCGAGGAGGGAGTGTGACGTCGGCGCGCACAAGCTCCAGCGTGCTCGCAGCCTTACAGTTCTATAGTGTAGTGGTTACCACATCTGATTCATACACAGACGATCCTGGGTTCAATGCCCAGAGAAACCATATCACATTTTTTGCCACTTCAAAATGTTAATTACATACGTTTATCTATACACATACACAACACATATGTACACATTTCTTTAAACTGGAAAAAAGAACATTAGTATATCTACCTTAGGGTGTACAATGCTGACCCTGTATAGAAATTGTAGTATTTCCAAACACTCTGTTCTCAGTTTAGCTTTTGTGTCATGCACCTATAAAAAAATCACACATTACAAGTAAGGAAACATATATTAAAAGGGTTCATTTAGTTATCAAATAGGATTATCAGGGAAAATCTCAGACAGTCTTCCGTTTGTATCTAATGTAGGGAGACCTTTTGACTCAAGATTATCAGGGAAAGGCTCAAATGTATGTGTGTATGTCTTTATTTATATTGCGCTATTAGTGTAAATAGCGCTTCACAGCAGTAATACACGTGACAATCATATAAATAACAAATAATACAAATAAAAGATCATGGGAATAAGTGCTTCAGACATAAAAGTGAAATTTTGGAAGTGGAGTCCCTGCTCCGAGGAGCTTACAATCTAATTGGTAGGTAGGAAGAACGTACAGAGACAGCAGGAGGGCGTTCTGGTAAGTGCGTCTGCAGGGAGCCAAGCTTTATGTACCATGTGTCAATTATTATCCACGGTGCTACTCATATGCTTCTTTAAGCAAGTGTGTCTTAAGGTGAGTCTTAAAGGTGGATAGAGAGGGTGCTAGTCGGGTATTGAGGGGAAGGGCATTCCAGAGGTGTGGGGCAGTCAGTGAGAAAGGTTTAAGGCGGTGAGGGCTTTAGATACAAAGGGGGTAGAGAGAAGACATCCTTGAGCAGAACGCAATAGTCGGGATGGTGCATAGCGAGAAATTAGGGCTGAGATGTAAGGAGGGGCAGAAGAGTGTAAAGCTTTAAAAGTGAGGAGGAGAATTGAGTGTGACATACGTAATTTAATCGGAAGCCAGGAGAGGGATTTCAGGAGGGGAGACGCTGAGACAGATTTAGGAAAGAGTAGAGTGATTCTAGCAGCAGCGTTTAGGATAGATTGTAGGGGAGACGGGTCAACTATCATTTGAAAAATAAAGCAGAGAGAATTTACTGTTAATTTAGTGTAAATCATAAATAAATACAATAGTATAATTTATAATAACAGAAAATTGACTAATACTTTTACATACGGGCAGTAGGAATTTCTGAGGACAATCTACATTAAAACCACCTTTATCAACAATTTTACATCAAGGCGGCAGTCCACGCTGCTTTTTTGGGGGGAGGCCCTATTTTGAAAATTACACATATTTAGTGTGTAATCCATAGAATATAAATAATAATCTATATTCGATAATAAATACATTCTTTTTCAATTTAAATCAGCTAAAAACTACAAATATGAGAACCCTGGAGAGCGGGGAATCCCCCAGGTACAGATGCATGAACAAATCCACATTCAATATCACCAGGTTTAGCAGAAGAGTCTCTTGACTCTTCATATTTGTCTCTAAGGCTGCGGCCACAGTACCTGCGCTGCATGCGCGTCAGCGAGGCTGGCGGCGCGTGCAGCCGATTCCCCTGGTCTGCAGGGAGCTGCAGACCAAAAGACAGGGGGGCGTGACGGGGTAGGGGGCACGGCCGTGACGTCACCCGGCAGGTTCGCCCTCATTGGCTGAACCGCCGGGGGGGCGTGGCTTAGCGCTCTGTCGCGACTCCTGATCACAATTCTCTTGCGAGCAGGAGTCACTGTCGGCAGAGCTCAGCGCCCCCCCCTTGCAGCGGGCCCGGTCCCATTGTGCAGCGGCTATTGTCCCTGCAGCGTCCCCAACAGTGGGCGCTGCAGTAGCCAGCGGGGACCTGGCCTTAGGCCTCGGGCATGGTGCCTCGGGCCGCGCTGATCCACGCTCCTGCTCTGCCTCGCCTGCTCAAACTGGAGCTTTTTTGTGTCCTGGCAGGTGAGGCAGTGAGCGCGCTTTGGGGGCGGGGACGGAGGCGGAACGTGGCGTGGCGGAAGGCGGGGCTAGTTCCTCGCTCCCATTGGATGTGAGCGGTCACGTGACCTCTCCTCCGCTTTGCCTGTCTCTCCAAAATATCTGAGCCTCCGCACGCATGCAGAGTGGCTTCTAAAGCCGCGCTGATGACAGATGCAGGGGGTTAGTGCATCTGCTCCGCGTGGCTCAGCACGGCTCAGCAAGGCTCACCGTACTATGTCCCAGGCCTTAGGCTGCGGCCAGGGTGACGCTGAGCGGGTGCTCACGCTGGCTGCGATGAAACACATTGCAGCCGGACAACAGGAGGTTGCAGTAATCGATACGGGAGAGAATGAGGGCCTGAGTCAGAGTTTTAGCAGTCGAACAACAGAGGAAAGGGCGTATCTTTGTAATATTGCAGAGGCAAAAGCGACAGGTTTTAGAAACGTTTTGCATGTGAGCAGAGAATGTGAGAGAGGAGTCGTGTGACCCCTATGCAGCGTGCTTGGGCTACTGGGTGAATGATAGTACTACCAACAGTAATGTGGAAGGAGGTAGTAGGGCCAGGTTTGGGAGGAAGTATGAGGAGCTCTGTTTTTGCCATGTTAAGTTTAAGTCGGTATAGGGCCATCCAGGATGATATTGAAGAGAGCCATTCAAAAACTTTGGTCTGTATAGCAGGTGTAAGGTCAGGGGTTGAAAAGTACATTTGAGTGTCGTCAGCATAGAGGTGATATTTAAACCAAAGAGATGTGATTAGGTCACCTAGAGAAAGTGTGTACAGGAAAAGAGAAGGGGTCCCAGGACAGAGCCCCGGGGTACCCCCACAGAGAGATCGATAGAGGAGGAGGACGTGTTAGCAGAAGAGACACTGTGTTACGATTGTGCTCGCCACAAACCGGGACCGGACTGCGAGGCTGAGGTGGGGTTATATAATCACCGACATTAGTCCGCGCAGACTGATCCGGAGTGCACAGTTCATAGTCGTACATAGCAGGGTCAGGATTGGAGAAGGCAGCATCGTCGTTATTCAAGCAGGAGTTCGGCAACAGGTAGTCAGGAGTTCCCCGCTTCAGCTTAGGAGCGTGAGCGCGGGGGTGGCCTCTGCACGAGGAGCGGGCTCGGCCCATGACGCCGGTCTCAGCAGGGGGAGACAACAGGCTGGCCGAAGTACACCGCGGGGCAGCGTCGGGGAAAACCAACGCTTCAGCACAGAAGTCCAAAGCAGGCCTCTGCGTGGAGAATAGCAGCAGGCTTCAGGAAACGAAGGATAACCTCTGCTAGGAGAGAATGCAGCAGGTACCAGGAATCTGTGCTGGCTAAACAACGCTTCAGCACAGGAGTCAGGAACAGGTCGCGTGGAGAGTAGCAACAAGCCTCAGGATAATCAGGAAACACAGGCCTCTACGTGAAGAGTAGTAGCAGGCCTCAGGATACTCAGGAAACACAGGCCTCTACGTGGAGAGTAGTAGCAGGCCTGAGGATACTCAGGAACAGGCCTCTGCGTGGAACTAGCAGCAGGCCTCCGGATACTCAGGAACTAGAGATGAGAACTAGAGAGGTTAGTACACAAGGAGACAAGCCAGACGGCTTGTGGCAGAGACAGTAACGTCCAGAGAAGGATTATGCTCGGCTCTGATTCAGAGCCAAAGCCCAACATATAAAGGGCAGAGATCCAATCACAGGGGGATGGTGTGTGAGCATTCCTCCAATGATGGAGCACAGGGCAGAAGCTGCAATTAGAGGCAACACATGTGCCATTGTTTGCCAGAGGAAGCTTTTGTAACTGCAGAGGTCTGCAAGGCTAGAATCAAAGCCAGGAGAGGATTCCTTACACACTGAAAGTACGATGGGAGAAGTAAGAGGAGATCCAGGATAGAGCTTTGTTCCGAATACCAAGAGTATGGAGAATGTGAAGGAGAAGAGGGTGGTCCACGGTGTCAATTGCTGCCGAGAGGTCGAGTAATATGAGCAGAGTGTAATGACCTCTGTCTTTGGCAGCATGGAGGTCATCAGTTATTTTAGTGAGGGCTGTTTCAGTCGAGTGAGCAGTGCGGAAGCCAGATTGTAGATGGTCTAGGAGAAAATGAGTGTTGAGAAAGTGGAGCAAGCGAGAGAATACAAGACGTTCAAGGAGTTTAGAGGCAAAAGGCAGGAGGGAGACAGGTCGATAGTTAGAAATACAGGAAGGGTCAAGCTTGCTGTTTTTGAGTAATGGTATAACTGTTGCATGTTTGAAGGAGGAGGGAAAGGTACCAGAGTAGAGTGAAGAGTTAAAAATGTGTGTGTGCGTAGGGGTTATAGTAGGAACAAGAGGTTTTAGGAGATGAGGGGGAATGGGGTCAAGAGGGCAAGTGGTAGAGGGAGAGGAGGAGATCAGCAGTGACACATCCTCCTCTTAGACAGCGGAAAAAGAGTCAAGGAAGGCAGGAGAGTTGGGAAGCGGTGTTGGATGGGAGGAGGAAACAGAGGAGATGTTCTGACGTATGGATTCCACTTTTTCCTTAAAATAGTCAGCAAAGTTCTGAGGTGTGATGGAGGAAGAAGAAGAGGCATCTGAGGGTGGTTTGAGTAGAGAGTCAAAGACAGAAAAGAGTCGTCGTGGGTTAGATTTGTGCGTATTGATTAGTGAAGAAAAGTAGGTTTGTTTAGCTTGAGAGAGGGCAGAGTTGAAACAGGATAGCATAAATTTGCCGTGAAGGAAGTCTGCGAGAGTGTGAGATTTCCTCCAGTGACGTTCAGAGAAACGAGTGGAGGAACGCAGCATGCACGTTAGAAATTTAGCCAGGGTCTGGGGTTAGAAGGGCGAGGTACTGAGTTTATATCTAATCTGGAATGATTTCCTTACTCCAGATTAAAAAAGACATGATCAGACAGTCCTGGGTTTATATCTAATGTAAAATGAACTGACTCTAGATTATCAGGGACAGGCTCAAACAGTCCTGAGTTTATATCTAATGTAGAGTGACCTCCTGACTGCAGATTATCAGGGGCAGGATCAGATAGTCCTGGTTTCAAATATAATGTAAAATGATCTCCCAACTACAGATTATCAGGTAATTAAAACTGAATAACACAAACCTCAAAATCTAATCGGAGAAGTGTCACTTCCATCAAACTATGAGGACAGTCGTTTTCTTTACGATGATGTATTATTCGAATTGGGAAGGTAGTCAGTAACAAGAGCATATCTGCAGAAACCACAAGTTAAAATGTTATATGAGGATATTGAATAAATGTTAAATGTGTCTTTTAAATCAGCACTAGTCCCCGATCCCTCTGAAGACTTTATATGTGTAATTCTGAAACCTGGGTCCCAAAACCCTGGCTTTATCTATCCTCCATTTATGGATATGCAATCTTTAGCAAAGAGACGAATTGGGTTTTTTAGTTGAGTTTTAGCGCCCGTGCGTTTCGCGCGGCAGTTTTTGCAGTAATTAGGAAAACGCTCTGAGCTTGGATCACATAAACAAATACACAAGTAAACTCAGTGTTAATTGTATTTAGTGACCTATCATGATAATAGATAACAAGGCGTAATATGATATAGGCTGTGTTGTGAGTATTAGTCAGTCAATCAGAATATATCGTCGTTGTATAGGTAAAAGTCACTAACTACATTCTGTGAGTACCGGGGAAAAGGCGATTCAATGTTCTTTTTGACATTATTTCAAAATCTTAGTTAATGAGTTTTATATTTTGGTAACTCTAAACGATGACTTAATTAGCACTTAATACGTTTTTCAATAGAAATATCAAGAAATTTTAAGTCTGGAAGAAGTGCACTTAGTGAGTTTTTGCCAAAAAGCATTTAATACGTTTTACCTCTACAAAGACAATATATAGATAAGTGTGTTTTTGTGTTTAAACAATTTGCCATCACCAACATTTTATATATTACAGTATATAAACTGTATGTTAACTTCTGTATATAACTTACTGCTTTAGTACAAATAGTTAGGGATTAGTGATATTAAGGAAATGATAATATACACAATATAATAATCATATATCATCTTCAGACTATTTTCTTAAATAGCCCCCAAGTCTCATAAAATGTGCCTCTATTTCTCTAAACCAGTATTGCTGGAATCTACAACCCCGAAAAGCACCCACTACAATCCCTCTCTGTCTAACCTTCTCAGTAATATTTATTCTCTGGAAACAGTGAGCTGTTCTTAACAACATCAACCTTAATTGGTTTTACCCTAAAAACAAAATCTAATCACAATTCAAGTCTCTAAACGTAACAATTAATTTCTCAACCAACGCGAACCAATCTAAAATCATACCAATAGTCATCGCTAGATTAGATCAATTTAACCAGAATCCAATGCTCTGGTATTTATCGGAAATGTTCAGTGACCGTGCAATAAGCGTATTGTGTACGTAAAATCAAACTGTTCAAACCGAGCCCTACAATACTACTCACTACAACATGTAGAAATGTACATCGTTAGCAATTTCTTGAAGACTTCACTAACGGCCCGTGGTATAAAATCAATTTGATACCTGACTGATCTCACACTTGAGTATTTCCAATCTGTTACCTAAAATGTTGTGCTATCCCAGCTCCGTGACACAGAATCTGTGAGGTCTATCTTCCCTGGGCTACATGGGATCTTACTGACCCGTACTGCTTTAGCAATGCTTTGTGGAATAGAGTCAAATTAATTGACTCTACCAATGACCTAAATAATGACAAATACATGCGGAATACATGCTCAAAGCAGACAAGACTAAAAAAAGCCCAATATTACTCTGAACATTTATATCTAAACACATCAAATCCTGAAATATTCTGGTAGGCTCTCAATAATATATTGAATACTTTGTGGGAGGAGCCACTTCCTTATTATCTAGACACAATCGTGACCATAATACTCAACCCCACTCGTATATCTGTACCCCCTCCCGACTGTACTCACCAATGTCCATGTATCCCAGGAGCTGAAAATGAGATTACACAGGGGTCCTAATACTAAAAGTAAACAACCCATTGTCTTAGTGCGCCTGTCATTGCTAAACCAATAGCATCCTTAATCAACTCTATGTTATCTTCTGGTGATATCTCAAAGCCTTGAAAACTGCTCCTGTCATCCAAATGTTCAAAAGTGGTTAAAAAAGCAATGTTTCCAACTACAGTACAGACCAATCTCTAGAGAAGGGGTGCGCAAAGTTTCCCTCATGCGCCCCCGTCTCCTCTCTCCTTTGGCTTGCGTCTCCTTTGGCTTGCGCCCCCCCCCCCCCTGCACGGCTCTGGCGTCAAATGACACAGCGGGTTCATGTGACGTTACGTTGCCATGACAAAGCCTCGCTGGAACTCAAACTACAGGCCTTCAGGGGCCTCTGTAACAGCCGTGCCCCCCCCCCCCCCAAACAAAAATCTCACGCCGTCCACTTTGCGCACCCTTGCTCTAGACCAGGGGAGCACAAACGTTTTGTGTTGCGCCCCCTTATCTTCCCTGCTGCGTCGCCCGCACCCCCCCTCCCTACCTTAGAGCTGCGGCAAATGGCGCTGCGGGGTCGTGACGTCATTTGATGCGTGTCACGTCACATGACCCCGTGGGTCATTTGACGCTGCGTTGCCATGGCGACGCATCACAGAACGGCTGAATCTGGGTTAGTAAAGTGTTGCAGAGGCCTCACGCGATCCCCCGGCATTTCATTTAAATGCAGTGGGGAAGCATGCGGGACCTCGGCAACCGCCCGCGCCCCCCAGCAAAATCTCCCGCCCCTCAGTTTGCGCACCCCGGCTCTAGACAACCTATACTGTCCAAAGTAATTGTCATACCCAACTAAGCAACTGTCTAAAAAGTTAAATTTTCTTAGTTAATTCTAGTCTGGCGTTCACCCAAATCACTCCATATCAAACCTCTTTAAAGTATGCAATGAGATCCAGGGAGAAAAGGAACATGGGAATTACACTGGTCCAATATTCATAGATTTTGCAAAGGCTGTTGACCACTGTATCATGTTGAACAAGCTTCGGTGCTCTGGAGTTTCCCTAAACTGGTTTGTCATAAAGGTCACAATATGTGTCTATCGCTGGCTCTAACTCTAACCACATAGATGTTACCAGTGGGGTCACTAAATGATCGGTTCTGGAGTCCTGTCTTTACCCTGTCCACAGTTTGTAGGACAGCTTTTATGCATACAACGTATGCTGATGCTCCAGCCTCTGTGACCTTGAATGTGTTCTGCAATCTGATTTCTCAAAGGTCGAATGCCGGCTCACTCAAAACAAACATTTTTAAACACTGACAAAACAGTAACCATGGTACTGGGGACAAAGGCTAAACGTCTAAAGATATACTGATGAGCGCAAACTCTAACGCTAAGCTAGCCTGCTATCAGGCTGAAATATTTGGGTATATGGCTAAATTCACAAGTAACCTTTGGTTTTCATATTGACATGCGGATATCCAAAATATACAACAAGCTAGGCCCACCTTACAGAAATAAATCCTGCCTAACTGCCATGGTCAGAAAACGCAGTGCACAAGAGATGCTAATGCCAATTATTATCTATGGGGATACTGTGTATTTTATTTATTTATCAAATGTTTTACCACAAAGTAATACATTGAGTATATGTAATACGTTTTCAAGTATGCACAGCACCCCAAATCCACCTCAGCAAACTCAATAATCTATACAATTCAAAATGCCGTTTCGTCTTATGTAACTACAGTACCCCGCATTGTGGTATGGTGACTGGGATGGGTTGGCTATCTCTCGAGTCCAAACGCAAGGTCAATTTGTCCTGTCTAACGTTAAAACGTTTTCTGGACAGATTACCCATCTAAACTCCTCACCCTTACTGTACACAGCCCGTAGCGCCTGAATTCCACCTCCAGGAGACAACTTTCTTCTCTTACCCGCACCTCTCATATGGACCAATTTACCTGAGTCTCTGAAAACCAACACCTGTTAAAGATATTTCAATACTTCTGCTGTTTCTCACTATGAACATGTTTTTAACAGTAATATCTAACGATGTCCTCACGATATTCTGTAACCAGGACTTACCTCAAAAGGCGTGGTAAATATCAATGTATTTCGCCTGTGACAAACTATTTTCTAAATAAATAAAGTATTGCCTCTAAATATGTCCTGCTCATTTTACAATTTTTTATTTTAGTGTTAAAAATTATAATTTGCCTAGGGACATCTCTAGTGCCGGAGGTTGCTATGTTGTAGCATTAATAGGATCACCCTTTTAAAAGACAGCATCAGCTGCACCCATAGACTTTAATAGTTTAAATCCTTACCCATTTGAAGATCTTTAAAGATGTCCTTGTGCAATATATCTCCACCAACTGAAACTGTAAAATAATGGTACTGTAATTACAAATTCAGTCCCACGTAGGAGGAAAGAGACCTAATGACAGGGACGTGTTTAATGGGTTAAAGGGTCAGTCCCACCTAGGAGCAAAGTGATCTAATGACAGTGACATGTTTAATGGGTTAAAGCAGGGGTGCACAAACTGGGGGCGCAAGATTTTCTGGGGGGGCCACGGCAGTTATAGAGGTCCCACATTCTCCCCCAAGGCATTTAAATTATATGCAGGGGTCCTCGTGAGGCCCCTATAACACACTTACCTTACCTTCCAGCAACGCATAGTCATGGTAACCTGGCATTAAATGACGCCGCAGGGTCACGTGACATCAACGTGACGTCACATGACCCAGCGCGTCATTTGATGCCAGGGTCGGGCAGGAGGGGGACGCGAAACACAGAGGAGAGCAGGCAGGGGTGCGCACAGGGAAAACTTTGTGCACCCCTGGGTTAAAAGGTCTGTCCTACATAGGAGCAAAGTGACCTAATGACAGGGACGTGCTTAATGGGTTAAAGGATCAACTTTGCGGCCCTTTATAAATAATATTTTCCTGATCATTCACAGGACCGTATCATCGCCACATTCATGATTCAACTATCACAACTTTGCTAAGCACCCGGCAGATCGACAAATTGTTTTCGCCAGTTCCCTTTTTCTCATCTGACGGGGCCAGTCCCAGGCAGAAGCAAAGTGACCTAATACTCCATGGTATACGTACTGGTTGTGACACAAAGAACATGGCCTGGGTCGTGGTCGGACGTGTCTGCCTTTAAAGATATAGATATTGTTCTGTATGCCGACTTGATTCCCGTCTTTCTCTGTCCTTCAAATTTCAGGTAGAGGAGAAGATATTCTACAACCTGAAAAAGAGCGGTTTCCCTGTTACAATCTCCAATGGCACAATGAACATTTTAACATCCAGAATGCTAAATGAAGTCCGTCACTTCCCAATAGGGAGCGGTCTCATACATGGAATGTTCTGCTCTTGGAATCACCCATTGATAGGGTCAGTGGCTCCATCCTCTAATGCAGTGTTTCCCAACTCCAGTCCTCAGGGAACCCCAACAGGGCAGGTGTTAAGGATATCCCTACTCCAGCACAGGTGGGTCAATCAAAATGACTGAGCCGCTGACGGACCCACCTGTGCTGGAGTAGGGATATCCTTAAGACCTGGCCTGTTGGGGTTCCCTGAGGACTGGAGTTGGGAAACACTGGTCTAATGTGATAACAGGTGGTCTTATGCAAGGGATTTATAATATAAGGTAAAAAGGGCAGTGGCCCCTCCCTGTTATGGGACAAGGGGGCTTCAGTGAAACTTTCCTCTTATGTAATAGAGGGCGTCTCACACTCAGGATTTATAATGTATGTTAATAGCGTCACTGGCATCTTCAGTTTGTGATAAGAGGGCCTGACACACTGTGTTTATATTATCAGTATATAGAATCAGTGGAATCGTCCTCTCGTCTCAAGCATGGGGTTTATAGTATAAGTTAATAGGGTCAGTGGCACATTCCCGTTACATAATAAGAGGGCGTCTCAAGCACACAATGTGTAACATAAGGTAAGAATTCTTGACAGCACCTTACACACTGCTTTCTCCATAACATAAACTTCCCGTACTGCTAATTACTGGTGTCTGAGGAGCAAAATATACATATAAATATGTCAAGTAAATGTATTCATGGAAAACATATATACAAAAATCTAACATGTTTATTATTTTTTGCTGACAATTTAGCTCTTTGTCTTGGAATTGGTATTATTTCTAACTTTCAAAATAAAATATTAAAGATATATATACAGTATATACAGCTCAACCCCCCTATAACGCTGTGCTTGGGGTCCAAAGAATCACATCGCGTTATAAGCGGATCGCGTTAGAAATAATGTACGATTGTATGCATTGTACAATAAAGTATTTAAGATACCAATAATTGTGTTGTAAAGTATTCATAAATACAAAAATTGGGAGCCGCGCGTGCATCGCGTTATAAGCGGATTCGTGTTGTAACGGATCGCGCTATAACGGGGTTGAGCTGTATATATATATCCTCACTTTTATTTTCTCTATAAACATATCTATATATTAACATACTCCCACACGCATGTGTGTGTGTGTGTGTGTGTGTGTGTGTGTGTGTGTGTGTGTGTGTGTGTGTGTGTGTGTGTGTGTGTGTGTGTGTGTGTGTGTGTGTGTGTGTGTGTGTGTGTGTGTGTGTGTGTATATGTATGTATGTATATGTATATATGTATTTGCTAATGGTCCTGTTGGAGACTGAAATATTGGAACTAATAAATCTAATAAGTGCCAACCCATCAGTTTTGTTTAAACGAATGGGAGTGCCTTCATCCCGTCTTTGACTATATAAATATACTAGCTGAGAGACCCGGCGTTGCCCGTGAGTTAAATTATCCGCTAGGAGGAGGGTGGGGGGGAGGAGGAAGGAAGGGTGGGGGGGGTGAAAGGAAGGGTGGGGGGGGTGAAAGGAAGGGTGGGGGGGGGTGAAAGGAAGGGTGGGGGGGTGTGAAAGGAAGGGTGGGGGGGTGAAAGGAAGGGTGGGGGGGTGAAAGGAAGGGTGGGGGGGGTGAAAGGAAGGGTGGGGGGGGTGAAAGGAAGGGTGGGGGGGTGAAAGGAAGGGTGGGGGGGGTGAAAGGAAGGGTGGGGGGGTGTAAGGAAGGGTGGGGGGGGTGAAAGGAAGGGTGGGGGGGGTGAAAGGAAGGGTGGGGGGGGTGAAAGGAAGGGTGGGGGGGGGTGAAAGGAAGGGTGGGGGGGGTGAAAGGAAGGGTGGGGGGGGTGAAAGGAAGGGTGGGGGGTGAAAGGAAGGGTGGGGGGGTGAAAGGAAGGGTGGGGGGGTGGGTGAAAGGAAGGGCGGGGGGTGAAAGGAAGGGTGGGGGGGTGAAAGGAAGGGTGGGGGGGGGTGAAAGGAAGGGTGGGGGTGAAAGGAAGTGTGGGTGGGGGGGTGAAGGAAGGGTGGGGGGGAAAGGAAGGATGGGGGGGAAAGGAAGGATGGGGGGGAAGGAGGGATGGGGGAAAGAAAGGGTGGGGGGGTGAAAGGAAGGGTGTTGTGGGGGGTGAAAGGAAGGGTGGGCTGGTGAAAGGAAGGGTGGGGTGGGGGGGTGAAAGGAAGGGTGGGGTGGAGGGGTGAAAGGAAGGGTGGGGTGGGGGGGTGAAAGGAAGGGTGGGGTGGGTGAAAGGAAGGGTGGGGGTGAAAGGAAGGGTGGGGTGGTGGGGGTGAAAGGAAGGGTGGGGTGGGGGGGTGAAAGTAAGGGTGAGGTGGGTGAAAGGAAGGGTGGGGTGGGTGAAAGGAAGGGTGGGGTGGGTGAAAGGAAGGGTGGGGTGGGTGAAAGGAAGGGTGGGGTGGGGGTGGTGAAAGGAATGGTGGGGTGGGTGAAAGGAAGGGTGGGGGGGTGAAAGGAAGGGTGGGGTGGTGAAAGGAAGGGTGGGGTGGGTGAAAGGAAGGGTGGGGTGGGTGAAAGGAAGGGTTGGATGGGTGAAAGGAAAGGTGGGGGGGGTGAAAGAAAGGGTGGGGTGGGGGGTGAAAGAAAGGGTTGGTGGGGGAGTGAAAGAAAGGGTGGGGTGGTGAAAGAAAGGGTGGGGTGGGGGGGTGAAAGAAAGGGTGGGGTGGGTGTGGTGAAAGGAAGGGTGGTATGGGGGGGTGAAAGGAAGGGGTGGTGTGGTGGTGGTTAAAGGAAGGGTGGTGTGGTGGTGGTTAAAGGAAGGGTGGTGTGGTGGTGGTTAAAGAAAGGGTGGGGTGGGGGGGAAAGGAAGTGTGGGGTGGGGGGGGAGGAAGTGTGGGGTGGGGGGGAAAGGATGTGTGGGGTGGGGGGGGGAAGGAAGGGTGGGGGGGAAGGAAGGGTGGGGGGAAGGAAGGTTGGGGTGGGGGTGAAAAGGAAGGGTGGGGAGGGAAGGAAGGGTGGGGAGGGAAGGAAGGGTGGGGGGGGAA
This sequence comes from Ascaphus truei, assembly GCF_040206685.1. Lineage (NCBI taxonomy): Eukaryota > Metazoa > Chordata > Amphibia > Anura > Ascaphidae > Ascaphus > Ascaphus truei. The sequence continues at coordinate 132,330 of NW_027457337.1, forward strand.
GGGTGGGTGGGGGAGGAAGGAAAGGTGGGGGGGAAAGAAGGGTGGGGGGGGAAAGAAGGGTGGAGGGGGGAAAGAAGGGTGGGGGGGGAAAGAAGGGTGGGGGGGGAAAGAAGGGTGGGGGGGGAAAGAAGGGTGGGGGGGGAAAAGAAGGGTGGGGGGGAAAGAAGGGTGGGGGGGGTAAGAAGGGTGGGGGGGAAGAAGGGTGGGGGGGGGGAAGGAAGGGTGGGGGGGGAAGGAAGGGTGGGGGGGAAGGAAGGGTGGGGGGGAAAGGAAGGGTGGGGGGGGAAGGAAGGGTGGGGGTTGGGGAAATGAAGGGTGGGGGGTTGGGGAAATGAAGGGTGGAGGGGGGAAATGAAGGGTGGAGGGGGGAAATGAAGGGTGGAGGGGGGAAATGAAGGGTGGAGGGGGGAAATGAAGGGTGGGGGGGGGGAATGAAGGGTGGGGGGGGAATGAATGGCGAGGGGGGGAATGAAGGGTGATGGGGGGAAAGGAAGGGTGTGTGGGGGGTGGTAAAGGAAAGGGTTGGCGGTGGGGAAAGGAAGGGTGGGGGGGTTGGTAAAGAAGTGTGGGGGGGTGGTAAGGAAGGTTGGGGGGTGGTAAAGGTAGGGTGGGGGGGGTAAAGGAAGGGTGGGGGGTGGGTGGGAAAGGAAGGGTTGTGGGTGTTGGGGGAAGGAAGGATGGGGGTTGGGGGAAGGAAGGATGGGGGGGAAAGGAAGGGTGGAGGTGGGAGTTGTAAAGAGGAAGGGTGTGTGTAGGTTTTTGGGGGGAAAGAGTAAGGGTGGGGGAAGGTGTAAGACGAATGGTGGTTGTGAAGAGGAAGGGTGGTGTGGTGGCAGATAAGCAGATAATTCAGTGACATTAACATGCAATTTATGTAAGGAAAAATTTGGTAACTTTGCGACACATGCGTGTTGTGCATG